>NC_069500.1:158018098-158095598 GCF_027579735.1 Bombina bombina
TGCGTTTGCAAAAAGAGATAGCTGAAGTCTGAATGGTGTATAAAGCCAGCCGAGGATGCGGTGAAGAGGTTGCGGTGGCAAAGAGTTACAGCAGTGCAAAGGATTACAGCAGTGTCAAAGCATACAAATGTAAGATGCAAAATACAAAATACAAATGGAGTGTAACAAACGATCACAATGAGCTAACAGAGGGGTAAAATTCAAAAATTGAAAAAATGAAAAAGAAGAAAAAAGTAGTGTTGGTAGTGATAGGGAAAAAAATAAACAAGTGACTCCTAGAATGTCAGTGCAATGTTCATCAAAATACAATTGTAATTCCCAATGAAAAATCGACCAACTTGTAGTTGTCCTTGGATTGAGACCTGGGTGTTTCTTTGGATCTTCTTGTCCAATTGTTATAAAGTGTCCCTGTGAAAAATAAATTGATAGTGTAGAGTGTACAAAAAGTGAAATAATAAAGAAATGAGGCTTACCAGCTTGGTCAACGCGTTTCGGCCCTAAATCAGGCCTTTATCAAGACTGGTTTGTGTATCATCGCTGGTGCCTTTAAATACTGTTTGAGCCTGAGTAGCGTAATCTAGGCGCCTACTAAAACTGGATATGTAAAACCGGAAGTGATATATTTATCACTTGTCTTTTTCTAAGCATTCTTTTGATTGTATATAAAAAGCTTAAATGTGATATTTGGATTAATTGTATACTTAATGTATTATAAGTGCCATTTCACTAAAAACTGTTATTCTACCATATGTTTTATAGATCACCCAATCAGGAACTGATTTACGTTAGTCCCGAGTTTCCTCGAATATGATTTGCTAGGAGCCCATTTATATCTACTCCAAGATTGGCTGTGCCTATGTGGCGGTCAGTTCTATCAGCTGTTTAGGAGTTTGTGTATATCATATGGACCAAATTTGAAGTGGCCGGTTAAGAGACAGGTTTGCTTTTAATTCTATTGTCAACCATTGTTTTATTCATTGCTGTTATTGATTATACCATTAAACACCCTCACACACTCCTATGTTCATCTCGATTCACACGCCATTGAGCTTTAATATTTAGTCTCCACTTCGGCATTTCAGACGCTTTGCACACCCAATTTGAGATACCATACATCAAAACATCCCAGAACAGGTTTTTCATATGTCCCCAGTGAACCCCACCCAAAGAGGAGGAAGAGGAGGGGAGGGAAGGGGTATAACAAGAGGAGGAAGGGAAAGTCAAACACATTATCACCTAAGACAGAGCAGGAGGTCAACAAAATATCTGTAGAAAGTTTAGCTACTAATAATGTAATCAACTTAACAGAATTTCCTTTGGATGAATATGAACTGAAAGTACTAGGATATGGGTTAGGATTTATTCCAACAAGCAGGTTTAACCTCTTAAAGACACTAGTGGCTGTAAATAGAAGTTTTACTTTAAAAAAGCACTACAAAGAAATTCCAAACATTGACATTGAAAATGTTGCTTTTATACAGGAACATGGCAATTCCTTGAATAGCAATATTCCATTGGACTTCTCTGAATTGTGCGATATTCACAACCTAATCAGTCTAGAGAAAGAAAGTGATCAATTATCACTAGACATAGATTCACATGGAGGTTTTAAACCAAGATCAGTGTTTTATCCAGTTCAATTTAGAGGGGACACTCTTCTGAGCTTCCAGAAAAGAATAGAAGCAGATTTAATTGAATTAGCAAGAAATCCAACCAAGGAACGTCCAAATCTAACAAAAGAAGAGAGAAAAGCTATTGAGTCACTTAAAAAGAATGACCAATTAATAATAAAAATGTCGCCAAGGGAGGCAGTATAGTGGTCTGGAGTAAGGACTCCTACAAAAATGAAATTCTGAGACAGTTGACTAATCATGAAGATTACAGACCTCTTCCCGGAGATCCAACTTCAGTCTTTCGGAAAGAACGAAGGACTATCGCTGATGATGGCCTAGAAAAGGGACATATTGATTGTGATACACATGATTACTTAATTGTCCAGGAGCCCATCATTCAGATTTTTCATATTCTACCAAAGGTCCACAAGTCCATCTCAGAAGTTAAAGGACGTCCAATAGTTTCTGGCATTGGCTCGATATGCAAACCGCTATCAGAATGGTTGGACAGCCTTCTTCAACCATTAGTTGTTAAACTGAGTAGCTATCTAAAAGACACAAAACATCTGCAAATTGTAGATAATTGCATATGGGAATCTCACTACAGATGGCTACCTGTGGATGTGGTTTCTTTATATTCTTCAATACCGCACAAAATGGGAATAAATGCAATAAGATTTTTTCTTGAAAGAGACACATCCTTCACATCTAGCTTTATCAACTATATACTAGAAGTGACATGCTTTTTACTAAAACATAATTATTTTAGATTTGATGGCAACTTTTTCCTCCAAATAAGGGGCACCGCCATGGGGGCAAAATTTGCCCCCTCATTTGCGAATCTAACCATGGGATGGTGGGAGCTCACAAATGTTTATGGAGTAGAAAATAACGGCTAGATTACGAGTTTTGCGCTATGAGTAAAAAGCAGCGTTATGGGTTATCACACTGCTTTTTTACTACCGCTGCTATTACGAGTCTTGTAGGTACAGCTGTCCCGCACACTTTTTTGGCCGTACCACACATCAACTTATGAAATTTTCGTAAAGTCTTTTTTTAATGGGACTTCCATTGGGCCGATATTACAAGCTTTTTTTTTAGGCCAAAAAGTGAGCGGTACAGCCTATGCCGCAAGATTCATAACGCATTCTAAAGTCAGTAGTTATGAGTTTTACACTACAGAGCTGTAGCATAAAACTCATAACTAAAGTGCTTAAAAGTACACTAACACCCATAAACTACCCATTAATCCCTAAACTGAGGCCCCCCCGCATCGCAAACACTAAAATAAAATTATTAATCCCTAATCTGCCCTCCCGACATTGCCGCCACTAGAATAAACATATAACCCCTAAACAGCTGCACTCCTGCCTCGCAAACATTAGTTAAATATTATTAACCCCTAATCTGCTGTCCCTAACATCGCCGCTACCTACCTAAATTTATTAACCCCTAATCTGCCACCCTCAACGTCGCCGCCACTATATTAAATTTATTAAACCCTAAACCTAAGTCTAACCCTAACCCTAACCGTAACACCCCCTAACTTAAACATAATTAAAATAAATCTAAATAAAACCTAATATCATTACCTAAATAATTCCTATTTAAAACTAAATACTTACCTGTAAAATAAACCCTAAGCTAGCTAAAATATAACTAATAGTTACATTGTATCTAGCTTAGGTTTTATTTTTATTTCACAGGCAAGTTTGTATTTATTTTAACTAGATAGAATAGCTACTAAATAGTTATTAACTATTTACTAACTACCTAGCTAAAATAAATACAAATTTACCTGTAAAATAAAACCTAACCTAAGTTACACTAACACCTAACACTACAATTAAATGTTACCTAAATTAAATACAATTAAATAAATTAAATACAATTACCGAAATTACAAAAACAAACACTAAATTACACAAAATAAAAAACAAATAGATATTTAAACAACATTTTAATTTGGGGCAGGTTAAAGGTGAGTTTAAAATCCTCCACTTCGCACAAAATAGAGAAAATAACTCATTGTGTAGTTCATTAACCAATCTAGACAGGCCAGAAGGCTTGTCTTTCCCACAGAAAACCTCTGGAATACATTGTTTCCAATGCAGCAAAGGATTCTGGGTAAGATATGCAAATAAGGCTCACAATGACACACCTTTTTACTTCAAGTCTGCTTTTCAGCAGATTCCCTTAACACCAAAGTATCGCTGTTCACTACACAGCTTATAAACTTAGTTAGGGTTAGTGCAGTGATTCATAACTATCCCAGGACAGACTGTTTCGTAGTTGTTGATACTCATCAGCTGGGGGCAAAGTTTGAATCACTGCTGGGTGAAGTTGTTTCCGGGCAAAATACAACAACATTTTAAATTAGGGGGAGGTAAAAGGTGAGTTTAAAATCCTCCACTACGCACAAAATAGATAAAATAACTCATTGTGTAGTTCATTAACAAATCTAGACAGGCCAGAAGGCTTGTTTTTTTCCCACAGAAAACCTCTGGAACACATTGTTTCCAATGCAGCAAAGGATTCTGGATAACATATGCAAATTAGGTTCACAATGACACACCTTTTACTTCAAGTCTGCTTTTCAGCAGATTCCTTTGAAGGGACACTGTACCCAAAATTTTTCTTTCGTGATTCAGATTGAGCATGAAATTTTAAGCAACTTTCTAATTTACTCCTATTATCAAATTTTCTTCATTCTCTTGGTATCTTTATTTGAAATGCAAGTTTAGATGCCGGCCCATTTTTGGTGAACAACCTGGGTTGTCCTTGCTGATTGGTGGATAAATTCATCCACCAATAAAAATGTGCTGTCCAGAGTACTGAAACCAAAAAAAAGCTTAGATGCCTTCTTTTTCAAATAATGATAGCAAGAGAACGAAGAAAATTTGATAATAGGAGAAAGTGGCTTAAAATTGCATGCTCTTTCTGAATTACAAAAGAAAACATTTGGGTACAGTGTCCCTTTAACGCCAAAGTATTGCTGTTCACACAGCTTATAATCTTAGCTAGGGTTAGTGCAGTGATTCATAACTATACCAGGACAGACTGTTTCACCTTTTTACTTCAAGTCTGCTTTTCAGCAGATTACCTTAACGCCAGCAGTGATTCAAACTTTCTCCCAGCTGAGGAGTAGCAACAACCACGAAACAGTCTGCCCTGGGATAGTTATGAATCACTGCACTAACCCTAGCTAAGTTTATAAGCTGTGTGAACAGCGATACTTTGGCAAAGTAGAAAGGTGTGTCATTGTGAACCTAATTTGCATATCTTACCCATAATCCTTTGCTGCATTGCAAACAATGTATTCCAGAGGTTTTCTGTGGGAAAAAACAAGCCTTGTGGCCTGTCTAGATTTGTTAATGAACTACACAATGAGTTATTTTATCTATTTTGTGTGTAGTGGAGGATTTTAAACTCACCTTTTACCTCCCCCTAATTTAAAATGTTGTTGTATTTTGCCCAGAAGCAACTTCACCCAGTGATTCAAACTTCCTCCCAGTTAATGAGTAGCAACAACTATGAAACAGTCGGTCCTGGGATAGTTATGAATCACTGCATTAACCCTAGCTAAGTTTATAAGCTGTGTGAACAGCGATACTTTGGCGTTAAAGGAATCCGCGGAAAAGCAGACTTGAAGTAAAAAGGTGTGTCATTGTGAACCTAATTTGCATATATTACCCTGAATCCTTTGCTGCATTGGTATCAATGTATTCCAGATGTTTTCTGGGAGAAAAACAAGCCTTCTGGCATGTCTAGATTTGTTAATGAACTACACAATGAGTTATTTTCTCTAAGATATTTAAACTAATTACACCTAATCTAATAGCCCTATCAAAATAAAAAAAATACCCTAGTCAAAACTACCAATAGCCCTTAAAAGGGCCTTTTGCGGGGCATTGCCCCAAGAAATCAGCTCTTTTACCTGAAAGAAAAATACAAACAACCCCCAACAGTAAAACCCACCACCCACACAACCAACCCCCCAAATAAAAACCTAACTAAAAAAACCTAAGCTCCCCATTGCCCTGAAAAGGGCATTTGTAGATGGACCCGCTCCGCGCTGGATGGATGAAGATAGAAGATGCCGTCTGGATGAAGACTTCTGCCCGCCTGGAGGACCACTTCTCCCGGCTTGGATGAAGACTTCTCCCAGCTTCGTTAAGGACTTCTTGCCGCTTCGATGAGGACTTCTCCCGGCTTCGTTGAGGATGGATGTCAGATCTTCAAAACTGTAAGTGGATCTTCAGGGGTTAGTGTTAGGTTTTTTTAAGGGTTTATTGGGTGGGTTTTATTTTTAGGTTAGGGCTTTCGGCTGCAATAGAGCTAAATGCCCTTTTAAGGGCAATGCCCATACAAATGCCCTTTTCAGGGCAATGGGAAGCTTAGGTTTTTTTAGTTAGGGTTGTATTTGGGGGGTTGGTTGTGTGAGTGGTGGGTTTTACTGTTGGGGGGTTGTTTGTATTTTTTTTCAGGTAAAAGAGCTGATTTCTTTGGGGCAATGCCCAGCAAAAGGCCCTTTTAAGGGCTATTGGTAGTTTAGTTTAGGCTAGGGTTTTTTTTTATTTTGGGGGTGCTTTTTTATTTTGATAGGGCTATTAGATTATATGTAATTAGTTTAAATATCTTGTAATTTGTTTTTTATTTTGTGTAATTTAGTGTTTTTTTGTAATTTAGGTAATTGTATTTAATTTATTTAATTGTATTTAATTTAGGTAATTTATTTAATTGTAGTGTAAGGTTAGGTGTTAGTGTAAGACAGGTTAGGTTTTATTTTACAGGTAAATTTGTATTTATTTTAACTATGTAGTTAGTAAATAGTTAATAACTATTTAGTAACTAGTCTACCTAGTTAAAATAAATACAAACTTGCCTGTAAAATAAAAATAAACCCTAATCTAGATACAATATAACTATTAGTTATATTGTAGCTAGCTTAGGATTTATTTTATAGGTAAGTATTTAATTTTAAATAGGAATTATTTAGTTATTAATTGTAGGTTTTATTTAGATTTATTGTAATTAAATTTAAATTAGGGGGTGTTAGAGTTAGGGTTAAACTTAGGTTTAGGGGTTAATAAATTTAATATTGTGGCGGCGACATTGGGGACGGCAGATTAGGGGTTAATAATATTTAACTAGTGTTTGCAAGGCGAGAGTGCTGCGGTTTAGGGGTTAATATGTTTATTATAGTGGCAACGACGTTGGGGGCGGCAGATTAGGGGTTGATAAGTATAATGTAGGTGTCAGCGATGTCCGGAGTGGCAGATTAGGGGTTAATAAATATAATGTAGGTATCTGCAATGTCAGGGGAGGCAGATTAGGGGTTAATAAGTATAATGTAGATGGTGGCGATGTCCGGAGCGGCAGATTAGGGGTTAATAAGTGTAAGATTAGGGGTGTTTAGACTCGGGGTTCATGCTAGGGTGTTAGGTGTAAACATAAATTTAGTTTCCCATAGGAATCAATGGGGCTGCGTTACTGAGGTTGACGCTGCTTTATTGCAGGTGTTAGACTTTTTTCAGCCGGCTCTCCCCATTGATGTCTATGGGGAAATCGTGCACAAGCCACATAAAACCAGCTCACCGCTGGCTTAAGCAGTGCTGGTATTGGAGTGCGGTATGGAGCCCGGTTTTGCTCTACGCTCACTTCTTGTTTTTTAACGCCGGGTTTCAGAAAACCTGTAATACCAGCGCTGTAAGTAAGTGAGCGGTAAAAATAACGTGCAAGTTAGTACCCCACCCCTCTTAATGCAAAACTCGTAATTTAGCCGTAAGTTTGCTAAACAAATAAAATCATACTATAGGTTTATAGATGATTTGTTATTTGTGTGGATGGGAGAGGAAAAAGAGATGGAGTATGTACATTCCTTAAACCAGAATATATGGGGTCTCAAGTTTACCTTTGAAACCAATCACATCTCTATTTGTTACTTAGATGTGAAATTAACATCTAATATTGAGTCAGGTAAAATACAGACTTCAATATATAGAAAACCTATACCAGGAAACACCCTCTTGCATGGCAATAGTAACCATCCAAGTACAGTCTAAAAATCAATAGCAAAGGGACAATTTATAAGAACAAAACAAAATTGCTCAGAAGATTTGGACTACAAGTTACAAAGTGAAGAACTTATAAAGAGATTACACAAGAGAGGATACAGAAAAAACACTATAAGTAAGGCAAAGGAAGATGTGGACAAATTAGATAGAAAGGTTTTACTTAAAGACAGACCGAAAACATCAACATTTAATTATAACCAAGGAACAGATTATGTAACATTTGTAACACAGTATTCATCAGATTACAAAGAAATATGTAAAGTGATTATAAAACATCTACCCATGTTTAGTGCAGATGAGGTGGCCAATAAGGGCTGTAGATTTTCCTAAAGAAAAGGGGTCACACTTGGAAATATTCTCTCACCTAGTGACTTTCCACATGACTCAACAACCTCCTCTTGGCTCACCTCAAAAGGAATGTATAGATGTGGTTACGGACCATGTATTCCATGTAGCTTTATTCAAAGAGGAGAAAAATTCAGGTCATTCACCACAGATAAGGAATATATGATTGAGAGTTGTGTAAACTGTAGATCCAAATTTGTAATTTACATGGTGTGGTGCACATGTTCTGGGAAACAGTATATAGGATGCACCTCCAGGGAAGCCAGAGATTGCATCAGCCAATCAGATTTTTCCTACCTTAATTACGATTGGCTGATGATGAAGATTTCGGCCCGGTTGGGTGAAGACGACTCAAGGTAGGATGATCTTCAGGGGGGTTAGCATTAGGTTTTTTTTCTAAGGGGGGTTTGGGTGGGTTAGAGTAGGGGTATATGGGGGATGGGTTTTAATGTTGGGAGGGTTGTATTTTTTTTTACAGGTAAAAGAGCTGATTACTTTGGGGCAATGCCCCGCAAAAAGCCCTTTTAAGGGCTGGTAAAAGAGCTGATTACTTTTGTAATTTAGAATAGGGTAGGGCATTTTTTTATTTTGGGGGATTTTTTTATTTTATTAGGGGGCTTAGATTAGGTGTAATTAGTTTAAACTTCTTGTAATTTTTTTATTTTTTGTAATTTAGTGTTTGTTTGTTTTTGTATTATAGATTAGTTTATTTAATTGTATTTTAGTTTACCTAATTGTAGTTAATTTATTTAATTAATTTAATGATAGTGTAGTGCTAGGTGTATTTGTAACTTAGGTTAGGATTTATTTTACAGGTAATTTTGTACTTATTTTAACTAGGTAGCTATTAAATAGTTATTGTAGTTAAAATAAATACAAAGTTGCCTGTAAAATAAATATAAATCCTAAAATAGCTACAATGTAATTATTAGTTATATTGTAGCTATATTAGGGTTTATTTTATAGGTAAGTATTTAGTTTTAAATAGGAATAATTTATTTAATTATAGGAATATTATTTTGTTTAATTTAAATTATATTTAAGTTAGGGGGGTGTTAGGGTTAGGGTTAGACTTCGGTTTAGGGGTTAATAACTTTATTATTAGATTAGGGGAGATTAGGGGTTAATAATTGCAGGTAGGTGGCGGCGATGTTAGGGAGGGCAGATTAGGGGTTAATAAAATTTATTATAGTGTTTGCAAGGCGGGAGTGCAGCGGCTTAGGGGTTAATACATTTATTATAGTGGCGGAGAGGTCCGGTCGGCAGATTAGGGGTTAATAAGTGTAGGTAAGGTAGCGGCAACGTTGGGGGGGGCAGATTAGGGGCTAATAAATATAATATAGGTGTCAGCGATGTTAGAGGCAGCAGATTAGGGTTCATAGCTATAATGTAGGTGGCGGCGGTGTCCGGTCGGCAGATTAGGGGTTAAATTTTTTTATTAGAGGGTTGGTGATGTGGGGGTGGCTCGGTTTAGGGGTACATAGGTAGTTTATGGGTGTTAGTGTACTTTGTAGCACAGTAGTTAAGAGCTTCAAGTTCCGGCGTTAGCCCATAAAGCTCTTAACTACTGACTTTTTTTGGCGGTAGGAGTCTTGACGGTAGAGGCTCTACCGCTCACTTGTTCCAAGACTCCAAATACCAGCGTTAGGCAAATCACATAGAAAAGATAGGATACGCAATTGACGTAAGGGGATCTGCGGTAGCCTGGAGTCGCGGAAAGGAAGTGAGCGGTAGACCCTTTCCTGGCTGACTCTAAATACCAGTGGGTGGTAAAAAGCAGCGTTAGGACCCCTTAACGCTGCTTTTGACTGCTAACGCCAAACTCTTAATCTAGCCGATAGTGAATTTTATCTTCAGTTAAATATTCATGAGAGCAATAGTTCAGATATACATCATAGTTGACTCATACAGCACACATATAACAAGGGTGTATTTTATAAGCACCATATTTATTGTATACTCAGACACCATAACAGAAGTTAAGCATATGTAACAGTATTACTATTTGGATACTAGTGCATAAAAAGTCAGCTTTCTACTATTTGATACAAAGTAATACAACCTGGCTATTAATTAGTTGATGTCTGTGAGCCAATGATTAAGGTGCATTTGTCATGTTGATGTCCTGATTCATTACAACAATGTAATATTACTTTAAAAAGTATATGATGACAAGGCACCAGTACTGGAGTTTATGGTGATACAGACTAGCAAAGGGTTAAGCATTTCCCTCATTAAGGAATTAGTAACAGACCAATGAAAACACAACCAAGGGTATATATTTGAATGTGATTGTTCTTTTATTAAGTCTATGATTAAGGCCACATTTTCACTAAGCTGTTTTTTTTTTAAGCTGTACCATTAATACATTTTTGGAGTTTTATATAGAAGATTTGTGCCGGCTTCCTTCACTCACTTCGTAATTGTATATATATATATAAAACTATATTTAATCACGTAATATATATATATATATATATATATATATATATATACTCTACCAAAATACAATCATATATATAGAAATATATATTTATGAATAAATAGAACATATTCTTCTATGTGACGAACATTTGAATGTAAATGTGTGTGTATATATATATATATATATATATATATATATATATATATATATATATATATAGATAGATATTACCAAAACACATTCAGATATATGTAGAAATATGTATTTATAAATGGCTATATATATATATATATATATATATATATATATACTGCACCAAAATATCATCAGAACATATTCTTCTACGTGACGAACATTTGAATGTGAAATAACATAATTTATGTAAGAACTTAGCTGATAAATTCATTTCTTTTATAGTGGCAAGAGTCCATGAGCTAATGATGTATAGGATATACATTCCTACCTAGAGGGGGCAAGTTTCCCAAATCTCAAAATGCTTATAAATACTCCTCCCACCTCACTCATATTTCAGTTTAGCATATAGCCAAGAAGTGAGGTGTAAAAAAGGAGTAAAAAGCATGCAAAAAAAGAGGAACTGGAAAAAATAATGTGCTTTATACAAAAAAATCATAACTACAAAAAAGGGTGGGTCTCATGGACTTTTGCCACTATGAAAGAAATAAATTTATCAGGTAAGTTCTTACATAAATTATGTTTTCTTTCATGTAAGTGGCAAGAGTCCATGAGCTAGTAACGTATGGGATATAATACCCAAGATGTGGAAGTCCACAAGTCACTAGAGAGGGAGGGATAAAAATAAAAACAGCTTTTTCAGCTAAGAAATTAAATCCCAAACAATAATTAAGTTTTCTTAAATATTTAAAAACAAAACAAATAATCAAAGGCATGAGAATCAAGCTGAGACAACTGCCTGAAAAACCTTCCTACCAAAGGCTGCTTCCGAAGAAGCAAAGACCTAAAAAATGGTAAAATTAAAAAGTATACAAAGTAGACCAATTTGCTGCTTTGTAAAAATGTATTCTTGAGAGCCCAAGAAGTGGCAACTGATCTAGTAGAATGAGCTGTAATTATCTAAGCTTTCTGAATCAAAAGTCTGAACAAAAAAAAACAAAAAAAAAAGAGAAATAACAGAGACTTTCTGACCTTTCCTGGAGACGGAAAAAATAACAAAAAAATTAGAAGTCTTTCTGAAATCTTAAGTAGCCTCAACATAATATTTCAAAGCTCTTACCACATCCAAAGAATGTAAAGACACTACAAGATTATTCTTAAAATTAGGACACAAAGAAGGAACAACAATTTCCTTATTGATGTTGTTAGAATTCACAATTTTAGGCAAAAGAATGACAAGAATAATCATGAGTTGAACATCATGAAATATAGGTTTTCCAAACCCAAAAATAAAATCTCCTAGAAACAGACTTACGAGCCTGTACCATAGTGTTAATAACTGAGTCAGAGAAACAACTATGACTAAACACTTAAGTGTTCAATTTCCAAACCTTCAAATTTAGAAATTTGAGATCCTATGGAAAAAAATGGCCCCTGAAACAGAAGGTCTGGCCTTAAAGAAAGTGGCCAAGGCTGGCAACTGAACATCCTGACAAGTTCCGCATACCAAAACCTGAGAGACCAAGCTAGAGCTATCAGAAACACATAAAAGTTGTTCCATTATGATCTTGAAGATCACCCTTGGAAAAAGAACCAGAGGCGGATAAAATGTAAGCAGGTTGGTAAAAACCAAAGAACTGCTAAATCATCCAGTATCTCCGCCTGAGGATCCTAGGACCTGGAAAAGAATCTGGAAAACTTCTTGTTTAGACGAGAGACCATCAGATCTATTTCTGGAAGACCCCACATCTGTACAAGATAAAAAAAACACATCTGGGTGGAGAGCACTCCCCCAGATATAAAGTCTGACGGCTGTGATAATCCCCTTCCCAATTGTCTACACCTGAGATATAAATCACAGAAATTAGAAAAGAGTTGGATTCCGTCCAAGAAAGTATCTGAGATGCTTCCTCCATAACTGAAGGACTGCAAGTCCCTCCTTGATGATTGACAATGCAACTGTTGTGATATTGTCTGTTTAAAAAACAATTATAAAAGTTGTCTCTTTAAAAGAAGTCACGCCTCAAGAGCCCTGAAAATAACATGGAGTTCTAAAATATTGATTGGTAACCTCGCCTCCTAAAGTTTCCAAACCCCTAGTGCTGTCAGAGACTCTCAGACAGCTCCCCCACCTGAAAAACTTGCATCTGTTGAGAATACAGTCCAGGTAGGGACGAACAAATGAGGCCCCCTGAATAATAAGGTGATAGTCCAACCACCAAAACCCAGAGAAAAAAGTGCTGGGATTTAAGTATATCAGTTGTAATTACTGAAAATAAACCTTGCACCTATGGTGCAACATGCAAAGCTTTAGAAGCTCCAAACGAAAACGAGCAAAGAGGATCGCACCTGATGCTGCAGTCATGAGACCAAAAACGTCCATGCACATAACCCCCGAAGGAAAAAAATAGAGACTGAAGGTTTAGACAAACTAAAATTAACTTCATTCGTCTCTAGTCTATCAGAGAAAGAATCATAGACAGCAAAATGTATCTGGAAACCTAAAAAGGTGACCCTTGTCTAAGGAATCAAGAAACACTATTGTAAATTGATCCTCCAACCATGTCTTGTGGTAACCACACTAGTTGTTTCAAGTGAGATTCTGCTGAATGAAAAGATTAAAGCTAGTACCAAATATCATCTAAATAAGGAAACACCACAATACCCTGCTCTCTGAATACAGAGAGAAGGGCACCAAGAATCTTTGAAAAGAATCTGTGAGCTGCCGCTATCCCAAAAGGACGAGCGACAAATTTGTAATGCTTATCTAGAAAAGAGAATCTCAGAAAACAATAGTGGTCTGAAAGAATTGAAAATAAGTGTCCTGTAAGTCTATTGTGGACATGAAGTAACCTTGCTAAACAGAAAGGCAGAATAGTCCCTATAGTCACCATCTTGAAAGTTGGGAGTCTTACACTTAAACAACCATACACGTAAACAACCATAAACAATCAGAGAAATGAAAACACAAATGCAGTCATGCAATTTTATAATCAGATGCCTGATCCTGCCTGCCCATTAATGCATAGATCATATGAATTCATACATGCACACACTCTGAGACACACATAACATGCACACACACACAACACATGCAGGCATATGTACACACACATTACATGCAGTCATACATTTGCACACACTCAGACACACAACAAATGCAATAGAAAACACAACAAGGGGTTTGGGCCAAACACCTGGTAAAGTTCACCTTTAAAACCGCCATACATATAGAGAGAGTCTCAAACCTTATGTTGTCAGGTACCGACCTTTCAACAAAATTGCACGTCTGGTGCCTTTCCTGAAAGTCCAATTACACGCGCATATCACTTCCGTTTAAAAAGCTCCCCGGGGACTTACCAGCCGGGGGGGTGAATTCCCAAACACCTCAACCCCTTCAGCGCTTGCCAAGGTCTCATTATGGACTTCCTGGGAACTGATTACAGTGCTTTTCGGCAGACTCCTCCCACTCCTCTCGGCGTGAAATAGCCAAAAAACAGTAAAGAAACAGCCAATACAGCTAGGGTCTGTAATTCGAACACGGAGGCCTCACTCCGTATAGTGCAAAAATTAAAAAAAGAGAGTTATCACGAATGATCCCTAAAAAATTATTCAAACTTTATTTTGTCAGTTAAAACACTTGATCCACCTTAGAGCAAACATAGGTTAGGAGGCGGTCTTATGCGTTTCGGCGTGAGCCTTAATCATAGACCCGCACACACACACACACACACACACACACACACATATGCAAAGAACAGTTGCAGTCATATATGCACACACATACCATGCAGTCATACATGTGTACGCACTCAGACACACAACACATGTAGTCATATATACACACACATAACATGCAGTCATACATGTGCACATGCACACTCAGACACACACCACATGCAGTCATATATACACACACATTACATGCAATCATACATGTGCACACACAAACACACACCACATGCAGTCATATACACACTCCCATTACATGCAATCATACATGTGCACACACAGGCGCACAACACATGCAGTCATATTTACACACATAACATGAAATCATACATGTGCACACACACATAACAGATGTAGTCATATATACACACACATTACATGCAGTCATACATGTGCAAACACACATACACACAACACATGCAGTCATACATGTGCAAACACACACATACACATAACACATGCAGTCATACACACACGGAACATGCAGTCATACATGTGTACACACTCAGACACACAACACAAGCATTCATATATACACACACATACCATGCAATCATACATGTGCAAACACACACATACACATAACACATGCAGTCATACATGTGCAAACACACACATACACACAACACATGCAGTCATACACACACGGAACATGCAGTCATACATGTGCACACACACCGACACTCATACACACAACACATGCAGTCATATATATACACACATATATTATACAGTCATACATGTTGTGCACACACTCAGACACACAACACATGCATCCATATATACACACATAACATGTAGTTATACATATGCACACACACAGACAATCATACACACAGCACACAGTATTCATATATACACACACATTACATGCAATCATACATTTGCACACACACAGACACACAACACAAGCAATCATATATATGCACAACATGCAATTATACATTTGCATGCACACACAGACACATAACACATGCAGTCATATATACTGTATATATATACACATCCTATATTATAAAAGGCCAAGTGTGTTTGTCCGAAGCTGTCATGCGCAGTAGGACAAACACACCTGGCCTTAGATTGACAGCTGACACCTGGCTTTACATTTACTCCTCGCGTGTGAGACAGCTGACACTAGACCTCCTCGCACCTCCCTTAAGCAGCAGCGCGTGAGACAGCTGACTCCAGACCTGTCACCTGGACCTTTACAGTGGCGCATGAGTAGTCACGTGAGGATCAGTTTCACCTCCGCAATTTAAGCAGCAGCGCGAGACAGCTGACTCCAGACCCTGGACCTTAACAGTGGCGCAAGTAGTCGCGTGAGGGAGGATCAGTTAGAAGCGTCTGGCTGTCACGAGGAACTGCCGCGAGAAGTGGGCATGGCAGAGCGTGGAGGGGGCGTGACCTAACGTGAAGGTCCGTGAAGGGGGCGTGACCGGGGGCGGGGCCATGAAAGGCTGTGGAGAGAGCTCAAACAGCTCAATAGAGGGGATGAGAGAGATCAAGGGGGGAGAAGGAGACAGGGGGAGAGAGAGAGAGGGGAGAGAGAAAGAGGGGAGAGAGAGAGGGGGGACAGAAGAGACAGAGGGGGGAGATAGAGAGAGGTGAGAAGTGGGGAGAGAGAGACAGAGGGGGGAGACAGAGAGAGGGAGAGAGGAGTGAGAGGGGAGAGAGAGAGAGAGAGAGGGGAGAGAGAGAAGGGAGATGTGGAGAGAGAGAGAGGGGAGAGAAAGAGGGGAAAGAGAGAGGGGAGAGAAAGAGAGAGGGGAGAGAGAGGGGAGAGAAAGAGGGGAAAGAGAGAGGGGAGAGAGAAAGAGAGAGGGCAGGAGATAGGGAGAGACAGGGGGGAGAGAAAGAGAGAGAGGTTGAGAGAGGGGAGAGAGAGAGGGGGGAGAGAGAGGGGAGAGAGAGAAAGAGAGAGGGGAGAAAGAGAGGGGGAGAGAGAGAGACAGAGGGGGGAGATGGAGAGAGAGAGGGGAGAGAGAGAGGGGAGAGAGGGAGAGAAACAGAGAGGGGAGAGAGAGAGAGAGAGAGAGAGGGGAGAGAGAGAGAAACAGAGAGGGGAGAGAGAGAGGGGAGAGAAAGTGAGGGGAGGGAGAGAGACAGAGGGGGGAGATAGAGAAAGAGGAGAGAGAGGAGAAGGAGAGAGAGAGAGGGGAGAGAGAGGAGAGAGAAAGAGAGGGGAGAGAGAGAGAGAGGGGGGAGAGAGAGAAGAGAAAGAGGGGAAAGAGAGAGGGGAGAGAGAAAAAGAGGGGGGGAGATAGAGAGAGGGGAGAGAGAGAGAGACAGAGGGGGAGAGAGAGAGTTTGAGAGAGGGGAGAGAGAAAGAGAGAGGGGAGAGAAAGAGAGAGAGTGGAGATAGAGAGAAAGGGGAGAGAGAGGGGGAAGGAGGGGGAGAGAGAGAGGGGAGCGAGAGAGAGGGGAGTGAGAGAGAAGGGAGCGAGAGAGAGGGGAGCGAGAGAGAGGGGAGCAAGAGAGAGGGGAGAGAGAGAGATTGGGGAGAGAGAAAGGGGAGATGGAGAGAGAGAGGAGAGAGAGCGCAAAAGAGGGGGGGAAAGAGAGAGCGCAAAAGAGAGGGGGGAGAGAGCTCAAAAGAGAGGGGGAGAGAGAGCGCCAAAGAGAGGGGGAGAGAGAGAAAGCAAAAGAGAGTGGGAGGGAGAGAACGCAAGGGGTGGGACCACTGTACTGCAAAAAATGGCCTGTGTGAACGGGCTTTAGGACTAGTACATATATATTTCAACAAAAAATATCAAGAGAATTAATCAAATTAGATATAAGAAGTAAATTGGAAAGTTGTTTAAAATCGCACTGTCTTTCTGAATAATGAAAGAAAAAAAAAACTTGTTTCATGTCCCTTTAAAGGACAACAAAAAATACATTTTCTCCCCTAATTATCTAGCACAAAATGCAGCAAAACCTAGCAAGCCCTGTAACCAAACACTGCTAGGGTATCACACTACAGTACTAATGTCCTGCTGATGCCCTTGCCTGCCTTATATCTGCCTTATATATATGTCTATGGCCCCTATTTAAAAAAGTCTGGCGGACCTGATCCGACAGTGCGGATCAGGTCCGCCAGACCTTGCTGAATACGGCGAGCAATACGCTCACCGTATTCAGCATTGCACCAGCAGCTCACAAGAGCTGCTGGTGCAACGCCGCCCCCTGCAGACTCGCGGCCAATGGGCCGCCAGCAGGGGGTGTCAATCAACCCGATCGGGTTGATTTCCGGCGATGTCTGTCCGCCTGCTCAGAGCAGGTGGACAGGTTATGGAGCAGCAGTCTTTGTGACCGCTGCTTCATAACTGCTGTTTCTGGTGAGCCTGCAGGCTCGGCAGAAATAGATAGGCCCCTATGTATTTTTATATATGTATTTATGTGTTTACATGTCTGTAAATACATATATAAGACATATAAATACATATATACACATATAATACATATATACACATATAAATACATATATACACATATAATACATACAGGGAGTGCAGAATTATTAGGCAAGTTGTATTTTTGAGGATTAATTTTATTATTGAACAACAACCATGTTCTCAATGAACCCAAAAAACTCATTAATATCAAAGCTGAATATTTTTGGAAGTAGTTTTTAGTTTGTTTTTAGTTTTAGCTATTTTAGAGGGATATCTGTGTGTGCAGGTGACTATTACTGTGCATAATTATTAGGCAACTTAACAAAAAACAAATATATACCCATTTCAATTATTTATTTTTACCAGTGAAACCAATATAACATCTCAACATTCACAAATATACATTTCTGACATTCAAAAACAAAACAAAAACAAATCAGTGACCAATATAACCACCTTTCTTTGCAAGGACACTCAAAAGCCTGCCATCCATGGATTCTGTCAGTGTTTTGATCTGTTCACCATCAACATTGCGTGCAGCAGCAACCACAGCCTCCCAGACACTGTTCAGAGAGGTGTACTGTTTTCCCTCCTTGTAAATCTCACATTTGATGATGGACCACAGGTTCTCAATGGGGTTCAGATCAGGTGAACAAGGAGGCCATGTCATTAGATTTTCTTCTTTTATACCCTTTCTTGCCAGCCACGCTGTGGAGTACTTGGACGCGTGTGATGGAGCATTGTCCTGCATGAAAATCATGTTTTTCTTGAAGGATGCAGACTTCTTCCTGTACCACTGCTTGAAGAAGGTGTCTTCCAGAAACTGGCAGTAGGACTGGGAGTTGAGCTTGACTCCATCCTCAACCCGAAAAGGCCCCACAAGCTCATCTTTGATGATACCAGCCCAAACCAGTACTCCACCTCCACCTTGCTGGCGTCTGAGTCGGACTGGAGCTCTCTGCCCTTTACCAATCCAGCCACGGGCCCATCCATCTGGCCCATCAAGACTCACTCTCATTTCATCAGTCCATAAAACCTTAGAAAAATCAGTCTTGAGATATTTCTTGGCCCAGTCTTGACGTTTCAGCTTGTGTGTCTTGTTCAGTGGTGGTCGTCTTTCAGCCTTTCTTACCTTGACCATGTCTCTGAGTATTGCACACCTTGTGCTTTTGGGCACTCCAGTGATGTTGCAGCTCTGAAATATGGCCAAACTGGTGGTAAGTGGCATCTTGGCAGCTGCACCCTTGACTTTTCTCAGTTCATGGGCAGTTATTTTGCGCCTTGGTTTTTCCACACGCTTCTTGCGACCCTGTTGACTATTTTGAATGAAACGCTTGATTGTTCGATGATCACGCTTCAGAAGCTTTGCAATTTTAAGAGTGCTGCATCCCTCTGCAAGATATTTCACTATTTTTGACTTTTCTGAGCCTGTCAAGTCCTTCTTTTGACCCATTTTGCCAAAGGAAAGGAAGTTGCCTAATAATTATGCACACCTGATATAGGGTGTTGATGTCATTAGACCACACCCCTTCTCATTACAGAGATCCACATCACCTAATATGCTTAATTGGTAGTAGGCTTTCGAGCCTATACAGCTTGGAGTAAGACAACATGCATAAAGAGGATGATGTGGTCAAAATACTCATTTGCCTAATAATTCTGCACTCCCTGTATATACACATATAAATACATATATACACATATAATACATATATACACATATAAATACATATATACACATATAATACATATATACACATATAAATACATATATACACATATAATACATATATACACATATAAATACATATATACACATATAATACATATATACACATATAAATACATATATACACATATAATACATATAACACATATAAATACATATATACACATATAATACATATATACACATATAAATACATATATACACATATAATACATATATACACATATAAATACATATATACACATATAATACATATATACACATATAAATATATATATACACATATAAATACATATATACACATATAATACATATATACATATGTATATACATACATATACACAGTTTTGTTTAGTTTTTTTGCAAAAGGGTGCCGGTACTCATTGATTATTGATTGGTATAATGTGCTCAGTAAAAGGGACAAAGTTATTTACAATGCTTTATACATTCTGCAGTCCCCTCTTGTGAATGATGATTACAAACATTAACTGTTAAGATGGCAGAGGTGGTGTATTTAGACATGTATATGTATGTAGCTCTATGTTAAAGCCCTTTGTAGGCCTTTTCTTTTTTTCATGTCTTTGAGCCCTTATAACTTTTAATGTATTTTTCCTCAATAATTTTAATTAGATAGTGTTATTTCAAATGTAACTGTACTTTTAATGTATTTTTTATGTTTTGTGTAACTTTTTATTTAAGCGTAAAAGTTAACCAGAGCTCTGAAGTTGCGCTAACCTGAAACGCATTAAATTAAATTGCGCTCAAGCAAACATATTTACTTTCAACTTGTAATATACTTGCTACTTCAGACGCGCGCAAACACCCTCGATAAACCCAATATCGCAACTGTTAGCGCAACACTCGTAATCTGGCCCATAGTATATACATTAGGTAGGTGATTGCTATTTTTATGGCAATCACTTACTAATAGGTATCTGAGATCCCACAATGAATTGGGGTTCCCCATTTTCCTCACAACTTCCCCCTCATCCAACCATTTCCTAGATCCTTGGTGCGGCAGGTGTTTACCATAACTGTGTTAAATACCAGCACATTTCTGGCCAGATTACAAGTGGCGCCGTGCTTACTGCTTGTATTACAGGCTGAAAGTAAATGCGAACGTGTGAGCGCAATTGCGATTTACGCTAGAATGATTACCACAACCTCAAAACTCTGGTTAACTGTTTCACAAAACAAAAAAGTTCCACAAAACACATCAAAAAAACATTACAAAATACAGTTCCAATCTTAATAACACTGTCTGATATAACTTTTTAGTGCATTTTTAAAAAATTTTTTTTTTAAGGGCTCAAGTTATCAGGCATTAGAAAAAGAAAATGGACTGCAAAGGGCCTTAACATAGAAAATCATGCATATACATGTCTAAATATATATATATGTGTGTGTGTGTGTGTGTGTGTGTGTGTGTGTGTATATATACATATGTATTTACAGACAGCTGCTGGTGTCGGATCAGGTCCGCCAGCCCTTGATAAATAGGGGCCAAGGTGTTTAGGAAGTTCCTGAATCCTGAGTGCAGCGTGGTCCGCTAGTTATCATTATCATTACTGTAAGGCTGTAACTTTAGTCTCAAGGGGGAGAGGGAAGAAGAACAAGCAGTTGTTTATTAAACAGTTTACTACACCATTTGATTCAGAATATTTTTTTTCTTGTTTTCCTCCTCTAAACGCTAGGTGCATCTTATGGTCAGGTGCGTCTTATGGAGCGAAAAATACGGTACTTTCAACTTGTAATTCGAGCTACCCGACGCACACAGTTAGAGCATTATATACCGCTCTACTTGTAATAAATGGGGCAAGTTACCCCTGATTCAAAACAGTGGAATCCCCTCTATGAAAATAGGGTTCTAATCCCCTTTAATTACATTGGAGGGTGATATAGGGGCTCCCCTCTGCCAAAATACTTTTAAAAGTTTATGAATTTAAAACTCTGGTATTAAGGTATGTGACTTACAACCTTTTTTTCCTCCTATGAAATTAATTTGATATCCCTGACTGGTTTTGTAATGCATATTAATGTAATATAATACCAAAAGATAAATAAATAAATATAAAAAGAAATATTATACAGCCTTTCAAGATAGCATTCATTTTTTGTGATACTCTCAGCTGATGGGTGTCTCTTTAAATGAGAACCACTGTATTTAATAAATTCATATATATTATCTGAGAATTTGTTTAATCTAAGCTATCCTTGCTTTGTGAAGAAGTAATATTTATATAATGATATCTCACAGCATTTTAACAAAATTTTGGCTATTTCTGTAATGACTTTGTAAGTGTTTTTATTTGTATCAAATCAGACACATACATTTGTCCGGGTAATGTAACCCAATAACTGTGTATAATGAATTTAAGTTATTTCCTTCTGCATCTTTATTTCATTCTTATGATAATGTGCATGGAAGGAAAAAATGACTATATCCGTATTTTCCTTGATATTCCTGGTGCACAGAATTTGAAGCTAACCACATAAAATTACTTCTGCCTCCACATATTAAGTTATATGGATCTTGAAAGGGATACATAATTACAAAAAAATAAAATAAAAAAACCTTTTTAAATGATAAAAAATTAAGCAACTTAAAATATATATATTAAATGCTAGTTTTATTTACCAGATGTTGCCATTCTGTAACTCCTTTTTTTCCAGTTTAAGTTCTTCTGTTTCTTGTTTTCCAATACATATTTTTTTGGTATATTGTTTTTATTGAATAACACAAGACAAAATGAGCATGAACTTTTAACAGGTATATTTTTACCTGGTATACATTTGACAGATATACATTTGAGTGTATGACTCTATGATCAAGGCATTGCGTTATCCAGTTATTGCCATCTAAAGTCCAGCCCTAAAATATATGGTTGCCTTAAAGGGACAGTCTACACCAGAATTGTTATTGTTTTAAAAGATAGATAATCCTTTTATTACTCATTCCCCAGTTTTGCATAACCAACACAGTTATATTAATATACTTTTAACCTCTGTGATTATATTGTATCTAAGCCTCTGCAAACTGTTCCTTTATTTGAGTTCTTTTGACAGACTTGCAGTTTAGCCAATCAGTTCTGGCTCCCAGATAACTTCACGTGCACGAGCACAGTGTTATCTATATGAAATACATGAACTAACACCCTCTAGTGGTGAAAAACTGTTAAAATGCATTGTGAAAAGAGGTGGCCTTCAAGGTCTAAGAAATTAGCATATGAACCTCCTAGGTTAAGCTTTCAACTAAGAATACCAAGAGAACAAAGAAAATTGGTGATAGAAGTAAATTGGAAAATTGTTTAAAATTACATGCTCTATCTGAATCATGAAAGTTTTATATTGGCCTAGCCTGTCCCTTTAAATGCCTTCTTGAGCATGTCTATACCTGTCATTAGCATAAACAAATAACCCAATATATCATTTTGAAAGGACATGAAATTCGACATTACACTATCATGGTTCAGATAGAGCATGTCATTTTAAGAAACTTTCACTTTTTTTTTGTTCTCTTGGCATCCTCTGTTGTACATATCCTCAACATTGCATTAATAGGAACTATCTGGTGATTGTGGCTACGTATGTTTGTCTCTTGTCTAGTTTTGGCTCACCAGCTGTGTTTAGATATCTCCCAACAGTGCATTGCTGCTCTGGATCTGACTGTATACTGCCTATGTTTATAGTGCTGCAAAATCTGTTGGCCCTCTTCAAATACCTGATAATAATACAAAATCTGAGTCCACATTCTGGACCAACCCAACTTTTCTGCAGACCAATCAGACTTGTTCATGTGTATAATTTTAAAATGATTGACAGGTATGCAGTAACACAATTGTCTAGGTAAAACTTTTTTTTTTTTTTTACAGAGCTCTGGTTAACTGTTTCCCAAAACAACAAATTGCACAAAAACACATCAGAAATACATTACAAAGTACAGTTACACGTCAAAATACGTCAAAATAACAGATATGAGGTCACAGGTGCTTTAACATAGAGATACATACATGTACATGTCTAAAGATGTATTTGTATATATATATATATATATATATATATACAGAGATAAATGCACTCACAGGAACGAACAACCAGCTCAATACTATTGTTAGCCTGTTCTATGGCGATTTACCACCTGGGTGCAACTTCTTTTAGCCCAGCAATGCTTTTCACAGAGTAGAACTTTCCTGTAGTATATCAGTCTGATCCCGCCTATTACGGTCAGTCCAGCGCCAAAATACCAGGTAATTCCTCTCTGAACAAGGAACAAAGCAACCCCAGACGATCGTTTCGGCCTTCATTGGGCCTCGTCAGTGAGGTGTAGCAGTATTCCTCTAAGCACACTGAGCAAGGAGTCCACGTCTGGTTTCCCCTTTTTCCCATAGGGAGACTAAATACACACAGAGAGAAATGCACTCACAGGAACGAACAACCAGCTCAATACTATTGTTAGCCTGTTCTATGGCGATTTACCACCTGGGTGCAACTTCTTTTAGCCCAGCAATGCTTTTCACAGAGTAGAACTTTCTTGTAGTATATCAGTCTGATCCCGCCTATTACGGTCAGTCCAGCGCCGAAATACCAGGCAATTCCTCTCTGAACAAGGAACAAAGCAACCCCAGGCGATCGTTTCGGCCTTCATTGGGCCTCATCAGTGAGGTGTAGCAGTATTCTTCTAAGCATACTGAGCAAGGAGTCCACGTCTGGTTTCCCCTTTTTCCCATAGGGAGACTAAATACACACAGAGAGAAATGCACTCACAGGAACGAAGGCCGAAACGATCGTCTGACGTTGCTTTGTTCCTTGTTCAGAGAGGAATTGCCTGGTATTTCGGCGCTGGACTGACCGTAATAGGCGGGATCAGACTGATATACTACTACAGGAAAGTTCTACTCTGTGAAAAGCATTGCTGGGCTAAAAGAAGT
The DNA here is from genome assembly GCF_027579735.1 of Bombina bombina. Classification (NCBI taxonomy): domain Eukaryota; kingdom Metazoa; phylum Chordata; class Amphibia; order Anura; family Bombinatoridae; genus Bombina; species Bombina bombina. Next base: position 158,042,454 of record NC_069500.1, read on the forward strand.
TGCACCCAGGTGGTAAATCGCCATAGAACAGGCTAACAATAGTATTGAGCTGGTTGTTCGTTCCTGTGAGTGCATTTCTCTCTGTGTGTATTTAGTCTCCCTATGGGAAAAAGGGGAAACCAGACGTGGACTCCTTGCTCAGTATGCTTAGAGGAATACTGCTACACCTCACTGACGAGGCCCAATGAAGGCCGAAACGATCGTCTGGGGTTGCTTTGTTCCTTGTTCAGAGAAGAATTGCCTGGTATTTCGGCGCTGCACTGACCGTAATAGGCGGGATCAGACTAATATACTACAGGAAAGTTCTACTCTGTGAAAAGCATTGCTGGGCTAAAAGAAGTTGCACCCAGGTGGTAAATCGCCATAGAACAGGCTAACAATAGTATTGAGCTGGTTGTTCGTTCCTGTGAGTGCATTTCTCTCTGCGCCGAAATATATATATATATATATATATATATATATATATATATATATATATATATATATATATATATACAGTATCTCACAAAAGTGAGTACACCCCTCACATTTTTGTAAATATTTTATTATATTTTTTCATATGACAACACTGAAGAAATGACACTTTGCTACAATGTAAAGTAGTGAGTGTAAAGCCTGTATAACAGTGTAAATTTGCTGTCCCCTCAAACTAACTCAACACACAGTCATTAATGTCAAAACCATTGGCAACAAAAGTGAGTACACCCCTAAGTGGAAATGTCCAAATTGGGCCCAATTAGCCATGTTTCCTCCCAGCTGTCATGTGACTTGTTAATGTTACAAGGTCTCAGGTGTGAATGGGTAGCAGGTGTGTTAAATTTGGTGTTATCGTTCTCACACTCTCTCATACTGGTCACTGGAAGTTCAACATGGCACCTCATGGCAAAGAACTCTCTGAGGATCTGGAAAAAAAGAATGGTTTCTCTACATAAAGATGGCCTAGGCTATAAGAAGATTGCCAAGACCCTGAAACTGAGCTGCAGCACGGTGGGCAAGACCAAACAGCGGTTTCACAGGACAGGTTCCATTCAGAACATGCCTCGCCATGGTCAACCAAAGAAGTAGAAGGAACGTGCTCAGCGTCATATCCAGAGGTTGTCTTTGGGAAATAGATGTATGAGTGTTGCCAGCATTGCCGCAGAAGTTGGAGGGGTTGGGGGGTCAGCCTGTCAGCGCTCAGACCATACGCCGCACACTGCATCAAATTGGTCTGCATGGCTATCGTCCCAGAAGGAAGCCTCTTCTAAAGATGATGCACAAGAAAGCCGGCAAATAGTTTGGTGAAGACAAGCAGACTAAGGACATGGATTACTGAAACCATGTCCTGTGGTCCGACAAGACCAAGATAAACGTATTTGGTTCAGATGGTGTCAAGTCTATGTGGCGGCAACCAGGTGAGGGTACAAAGACAAGTGTATCTTACCTACATTCAAGCATGGTGGTGGGAGTGTCATGGTCTGGGCCTGCATGAGTGCTGTCGGCACTGGGGAGCTTCAGTTCATTGAGGGAACCATGAATGCCAACATGTACTGAGGCATACTGAAGCAGAGCATGATCCCCTCCCTTCGGAGACTAGGCTGCAGGGCAGTATTACAACATGATAACGACCCCAAACACACCTCCAAGACAACCACTGCCTTGCTAAATAAGCTGAGGGTAAAGGTGATGGCCAAGCATGTCTCCAGACCTAAACCCTATTAAGCATATATGGGGCATCCTCAAACGGAAGGTGGGGAAGCGCTCTGTGATGTCGTCATGGAGGAGTGGAATAGGACACTAGTGGCAACCTGTGAAGTTCTGGTGAACTCCATGCCTAAGAGAGTTAAGGCAGTGCTGCAAATTAATGGCCACACAAAATATTGACACTTTGGGCTTAATTTGGACATTTCCACTTAGGGGTGTACTTACTTTTGTTGCCAACTGTTTAGACATTAATGGCTGTGTGTTGAGTTATTTTGAGGGAATAGTAAATTTATAATGTTATACAGGTTCTACATTCACTACTTTACATAGTAGCAAAGTGTCAAAAATGTGAGGGGTGTACTCACTTTTGTGAGATACTGTACATAGAGTATATTTGTATGTGTATATCTGTATTTACAGACATATATAAACATAATTACATAAATACATGTGTACACATATATAGACCTATACAGAAGTGCATTGGAGCCCTTTGCAGTTAAGTAGATGAAAACATGTAAAAGCATATTTATGCAATATTCATAATAAATAAAGTACTAGTACTAAAGTACTATGCATTTGCTGTAAATATTTCACATTCCAATGTTCTGCACATCTTCTTTGTATTTTTAAATATATTCCTCTCTTTCTCTCTCTATACATATATCTATGTATAGATATATATATTTTTCTAAAAAAAAACATCAGATATATGTAGAAATATGTATTTATGAACAAATTCTTCAATGAGAAGTACATTGGAATGTGAAATATTCATATTTTAATGCCGGGTTAGCACACTTGAGAATATGCAAATTGGGTTTACGCATGAGTAGGGTGTTATTTTTTTTCACTTCTTGGCTACATTGACTGCTATGGGGGAATACGTTAACGCGTTAACAACATTCTAATTTTGTTTTTTTGCGCTCATCGTATTAGCATGTGAGCGACACGTTTTTACTTTCAACTTGTTATATGAGTGCTACCCTACGCATGCAAGATTAAAGAGAACCGAGATAGCACACAGAGTCTCTATAGAAGTGCGCAAATGATCACAGCATGTGGCAGATGGCGGATTCGGCAAACAGCAATCCAGGCAGCTCTCTCAGAAATGGTGAGTGGACAACGGGAACCTGTGGATGACAGATGGAAGAGGCGCCTCATGGGACAAGTATCGTTTGAGGCAGCAAAGGGACACACATAAGCAGCGGACCCCCCACACAGAGTGTTACTCACAAGAGCGGCGGTACAAACGTGTACCCAGACAGGCAGGACGGAACCAAAAGTCGCCCGTCAGACAGGCGTAAGCTCGGTACGCTAGGCAAACGTCACTCAGCAAGCAGCGTCAGAGTAAACCCAGCAGGGGAACCAATAGAGTCGAAGGGTCTTGAGGGAACGTTTTCCAGCAACAGCTGCACAGGACATAAATGGGAGGGGAACAAAGAGCAGTTCTTTGTTCCCCTCCCATTTATGTCCTGTGCAGCTGTTGCTGGAAAACGTTCCCTCAAGACCCTTCGACTCTATTGGTTCCCCTGCTGGGTTTACTCTGACGCTGCTTGCTGAGTGACGTTTGCCTAGCGTACCGAGCTTACGCCTGTCTGACGGGCGACTTTTGGTTCCGTCCTGCCTGTCTGGGTACACGTTTGTACCGCCGCTCTTGTGAGTAACACTCTGTGTGGGGGGTCCGCTGCTTATGTGTGTCCCTTTGCTGCCTCAAACGATACTTGTCCCATGAGGCGCCTCTTCCATCTGTCATCCACAGGTTCCCGTTGCCTACGCATGCAAAAATCTTACTTCTAGCGGAGTTAGCGCACGAGCGGGAGCATCCAATACCACTCCACTTGTAATCTGGCCCATTTAGGGTTGTTATCAGCTTTCTGTTAAATGAAAGACACATTTTAAAAACTTTTTGACAAAATAGTAGTGAGTAGAAACATAAATGTTTCATATGTTATTTAACTGGAAAAGAAAATGCAATTCTGTTATTTTGTGTTTATTTTCTTTCGGCCAGATTACGAGTGGCTCGGTACTAACTTGCAAGTTATTTCAACCGCTCACCTTTAATAATGCTGCTATTACAGGTTTGCAAAAACCCGGCGTTAGCGGACAATATGGCAGCGTTGAGCTCCATACCGCACACAAATACCAGTGTTGTTTTGAGCTTGTTTTACGTGCTCGTGCACGATTTCCCCATAGACATCAAAGGGGAGAGCGAGCTAAAAAAAGCCTAACACCTGCAATAAAGGAGTGTAAAGCTCCGTATCGCAGCCCCATTGATTCCTATGGGGAAAGAAAATTTATGTTTACACCTAACACCCAAACATAAACCCTGAGTCTAAACACCCCTAATCTGCCGCCCCCGATATCGCCGACACCTCCATTACACTTATTAACCCCTAAAATGCTGCCCCCAACATCACCGACACCTACATTACACTTATTAACCCCTAATCTGCTGCCCCCGACATCGCCACCACCTACCTACACTTATTAACCCCTAATATGCCGCCCCAATGTCGTTGCTACCTACCTACGCTTATTAACCCCTAATCTGCCACCCACAACGTTGCCACCGCCACTATACTAAAGTTATTAACCCCTAAACCTCTGGCCTCCCACATCACTAACACTAAATAAATATATAACCCCTAAACCTAACCCTAAGTCTAACCCTAACACCCCTAACACCCCAAACCAATAGGACTGAGCTTGCATTCTATTGGCTGATTGGAACAGCCAATATGATTTTTTACCCTTTAATTCCGATTGGCTGATAGAATTCTATCAGCCAATTGGAATTCAAGGGACGCCATCTTGGATGACGTCCCTTAAAGGAACCTTTAGTAGCCGTCGACAGAAGAGGATACTCCACGCCGGATGTCTTGAAGATGGAGCCACTCCGCGTCGGAAGGATGAAGATAGAAGATGCCGTCTGGATGAAGACTTCTGCCTGCCTGGAGGACCACTTCTTGCCGGTTGGATGAAGACTTCTCCCGGATTCGTTGAGGACTTCTGCCCGCTTGGATGAAGACTTCTCCCGGCCTGATGAGGATGGATGTCCAGTCTTCAAAAACTGTGTAAATGGATCTTCGGGGGTTAGTGTTAGGTTTTTTTAAGGGTTTATTGGGTGGGTTTTATTTTTAGCTTAGGGTTTGGGCAATGGAAAAGAGCTAAATTCCCTTTTAAGGGCAATGCCCATCCAAATGCCCTTTTCAGGGCAACGGGGAGCTTAGGTTTTTTATATAGGTTTTTATTTGGGGGGTTTGGTTGTGTGGGTGGTGGGTTTTACTGTTGGGGGTTGTTTGTATTTTTTTTTACAGGTAAAAGAGCTGATTTATTTGGGGAAATGCCCCGCAAAAGGCCCTTTTAAGGGCCATTGGCAGTTTAGTGTAGGCTAGGGTTTTTTTTATTTTGGGGGGGATTTTTTTATTTTGATAGGGCTATTAGGTTAGGTATAATTTGTTTAAATATTTGATAATTTGTTTTTTATTTTGTGTAATTTAGTGTTTATTTTTTTTGTAATTTAGTTAATTGTATTTAATTAATGAAATTTATTTAATTGTAGTGTAATGTTAGGTGTTAGTGTGAGGCAGGTTAGGTTTTATTTTACAGGTAAATTTGTATTAAATTTAGTTACTATTTAGTAACTAGTCTACCTAGTTAAAATAAATACAAACTTAGCTGTGAAATAAAAATAAAACCTCACGGCTAGATTTAGAGTTGGGCGGTAGCCGTCAAAACCAGCGTTAGAGGCTCCTAACGCTGGTTTTTACCGCCCTCTGGTATTTGGAGCCAGTCATTAAAGGGTCTAACGCTCACTTTCCAGCCGCGACTTTTCCATACCGCAGATCCCCCTACGCCATTTGCGTATCCTATCTTTTCAATGGGATCTTTCTAACACTGGTATTTAGAGTCGCGGCTGAAGTGAGCGTTAGAAATCTAACGACAAAACTCCAGCCGCAGAAAAAAGTCAGTAGTTAAGAGCTTTCTGGGCTAACGCCGGTTTATAAAGCTCTTAACTACTGTGCTCTAAAGTACACTAACACCCATAAATTACCTATGTACCCCTAAACCGCGGTCCCCCCACATCGCCGCCACTCTATTAAAAATTTTTAACCCCTAATCTGCTGCTCCGTACACCACCACCAGCTACTTATGTACCCCTAATCTGCTGCCCCTAACATCGCCGACCCCTATATTATATTTATTAACCCCTAATCTGCCCCCCTCAACGTCGCCTCCACCTGCCTACACTTATTAACCCCTAATCTGCTAAGCGGACCGCACCGCTACTATAATAAAGTTATTAACCCCTAATCCGCCTCACTCCCGCCTCAATAACCCTATAATAAATAGAATTAACCCCTAATCTGCCCTCCCTAACATCACGACACCTAACTTCAAGTATTAACCCCTAATCTGCCGATCGGAGCTCACCACTACTCTAATAAATTACAACAATTTTAAACTAATTACACCTACTCTAAGCCCCCTAATAAAATAACAAAGACCCCCAAAATAAAAAAAATTCCCTACCCTATTCTAAATTACAAAAGTTCAAAGCTTTTTTACCTTACCAGCCCTTAAAAGGGGCCCTTTGCGGGGCATGCCCCAAAGAATTCAGCTCTTTTGCCTGTAAAAAAAAACATACAATACCCCCCAACATTACAACCCACCACCCACATACCCCTAATCTAACCCAAACCCCCCTTAAATAAACCTAACACTAAGCCCCTGAAGATCTTCCTACCTTGTCTTCACCATGCCAGGTATCACTGATCGTTCCAGGCTCCGAAATCTTCATCCAAGCCCAAGCGGGGGCTAGACATCCATCATCCGTCGGCTGAAGAGGTCCAGAAGAGGCTCCAAAGTCTTCATCCTATCCGGGAAGAAGAGGCGATCCGGACCGGCAACCATCTTGATCCAAGCGGCATCTTCTATCTTCATCCGATGACGACCGGCTCCATCTTGAAGACCTCCACCGCGGACCCATCTTCTTCTTCCGACGACTTCCCGACGAATGACGGTTCCTTTAAGGGACGTCATCCAAGATGGCATCCCTCGAATTCCGATTGGCTGATAGGATTCTATCAGCCAATCGGAATTAAGGTAGGAAAATTCTGATTGGCTGATGGAATCAGCCAATCAGAATCAAGATCAATCCGATTGGCTGATCCGATCAGCCAATCAGATTGAGCTCGCATTCTATTGGAACAGCCAATAGAATGCAAGCTCAATCTGATTGGCTGATTGGATCAGCCAATCAGAATATTCCTACCTTAATTCCGATTGGCTGATAGAATCCTATCAGCCAATCGGAATTCAAGGGACGCCATCATGGATGACGTCATTTAAAGGAACCGTCATTCGACGAGTAGGCATCGGTTGAAGAGGATGTTCCGCGTCGGCTGGGAAGAAGATGGTTCCGCTCTGCTCCGGAAGAAAGAAGATCGAAGATGCAGCTTGATAGAAGACTTCATCCTGATGATGGACTTCCGACTTCAGCCCGATGATGGATTTCTTCAGCCGCCGCTTGGATCCAGACTTCAGCCCGAGGATGGACGTCACTCTTCAGCCCCCCGCTTGGGCTTGGATCAAGACTTCGGACCCTCTTCTGGACAGATCGTGACCCGGTGTGGTGAAGACAAGGTAGGGAGATCTTCAGGGGCTTAGTGTTAGGTTTATTTAAGGGGGGTTTGGGTTAGATTAGGGGTATGTGGGTGGTGGGTTGTAATGTTGGGGGGGGGTATTGTATGTGTTTTTTTTACAGGCAAAAGAGCTGAATTCTTTGGGGCATGCCCCGCAAAGGGCCCTTTTCAGGGCTGGTAAGGTAAAAGAGCTTTGAACTTTATTAATTTAGAATAGGGTAGGGCATTTTTTTATTTTGGGGGGCTTTGTTATTTTATTAGGGGCTTAGAGTAGGTGTAATTAGTTTAAAATTGTTGTAATATTTTTCTGTTTGTAAATATTTTTTTATTTTTTGTAACTTAGTTCTTTTTTATTTTTTGTACTTTAGTTAGTTTATTTAATTGTATTTATTTGTAGATATTGTATTTAATTAATTTATTGATAGTGTAGTGTTAGGTTTAATTGTAGGTAATTCTAGGTAGTTTATTTAATTTATTTATTGATAGTGTAGTGTTAGGTTTAATTGTAACTTAGATTAGGATTTATTTTACAGGTAATTTTGTAATTATTTTAACTATTTTAGCTATTAAATAGTTATTAACTATTTAATAGCTATTGTACCTGGTTAAAATAATTACAAAATTGCCTGTAAAATAAATATTAATCCTAAAATAGCTACAATATAATTATTCTTTATATTGTAGCTATATTAGGGTTTATTTTACAGATAAGTATTTAACTTTAAATAGGAATAATTTATTTAATAAGAGTTAATTTATTTCGTTAGATAAAAATTATATTTAACTTAGGGGGGTGTTAGTGTTAGGGTTAGACTTAGCTTTAGGGGTTAATCCATTTATTACAGTAGCGCGAGATTTGGTCGGCAGATTAGGGGTTAATAATTGAAGTTAGGTGTCGGCGATGTTTTAAACAAGCAACATCCAATAGGAAACAGTACTGGTTTGTGATGTGTATTTAAGGTTTTATTACTCTATTCAGGACATCCATATAAAATATTTTAATTGTATCAAGGAAAATTAAATCAAAAACATATGGAATTTTTGAGCATACAATGATTTTGAGAATTCATAGGTACATGTTATATGTTCTGATAAACATTTAAGTTGGTATTATGTAATACAAAACATACAAACTGATAATCTCCTAAAGAAAATCAAATTTATATACAATCTATGAATTCATTAAACTTTGTTACTATAAAATATAAAATTCATAAATGATACAATATACAATTGAGAACAACTAAAATAACATTTATTAACACTTATTCTATAAGAAAGTGGCATAGTTCAATTCCCACATTTAGGCCAAAAGGTACTAGAGTATTAAGCTCAAAGATCCACTTCATTTATGATTTAGAAATCTCCTTATTCTTATCTATACCTCTCCAATGATTATTCATTTTTCTAATGCCCATAAAAGTTAATCCACTGGGATCTTTATTGTGTTTTTCTCTGAAATGTAAAGAAACAGGCACCGAGATTACGAGTTTTGCGGAAACAGGGGTGCGTTGCTAATGAGCATTTTTTTCTCACCGCTCACTTAAGACAGCGCTGGTATTACAGGTTTTTTTTAAACCCACCGTTAGCCGCAAAAAGGTGAGCGTAGAGCAAAATTTAGCTCCACATCTCACCTCAATACCAGCGTTGCTTACGGTAGCGGTGAGCTGGCTAAACGTGCTCGTGCACAATTTCCCCATAGGAAACAATGAGGCAGAATCGGCTGGAAAAAACCCCTAACACCTGCAAAAAAGCAGCGTTCAGCCCCTAACGCAGCCCCATTGATTCCTATGGGGAAACAAAAGTTATGTCTACACCTAACACCCTAACAGGAACCTGAGTCTAAACACCCCTAATCTTACGCTTATTAACCCCTAATCTGCCAACCCTGACATCGTAGCCACCTACATTATATTATTAACCCCTAATCAGCCGCTCCGGACACCGCCGCCACCTACATTATACGTATGAACCCCTAATCTGCTACCCCCAACATCGCCAACACCTACATTATAGTTATTAACCCCTAATCTGCCCCCCAACGTCGCCGCAACCTACCTACAATTATTAACCCCTAATCTGCCACCCCCATCATCGCCGCTACTATATTAAATTTATTAACCCCTAAACCTAAGTCTAAACCTAAGTCTAACACCCCCCTAACTTAAATATAATTTAAATAAAATGAAATAAAATTACTACAATTAAATAAATTAATCCTATTTAAAACTAAATACTTCCCTGTAAAATAAACCATAAGATAGCTACAATATAACTAATAGTTACATTTGTATCTATCTTAGGGTTTATATTTATTTTACAGGCAACTTTGTATTTATTTTAACTAGGTAGAATAGTTATTAAATAGTTATTAACTATTTAATAACTTCCTAGTTAAAATAAATACAAATATACCTGTAAAATAAATCCTAACCTAAGTTACAATTACACCTAACACTACACTATAATTAAATAAATTACCTAAACTAACTACAATTAAATACAATTAAATTAAATAAACTAAAGCACAAAAAAAACAAACACTAAATTACAGAAAATAAAAAAATAATTACAAGAACTTTAAACTAATTACACCTAATCTAATCCCCTAATAAAATAAAAAAGCCCCCCAAAATAATAAAATTCCCTACCCTATACTAAATTACAAATAGCCCTTAAAAGGGCTTTTTGCGGGGCATTGCCCCAAAGTAATCAGCTTTTTTACCTGTAAAAAAAAAAAAGACAATACCCCCCAACATTAAAACCCACCACCCACACACCCAACCCTACTCTAAATCACACCCAATCCCCCCTTAAAAAAACTAACACTACCCCCTTGAAGATCCCCCTACCTTGAGCCGTCTTCACCCAGCCGGGCAGAAGTGGTCCTCAGAGGGGCAGAAGTCTTCATCCGATCCGGGCAGAAGAGGACCTCCAGACGAGCAGGTCTTCATCCAGACGGCATCTTCTATCTTCATCCATCCGGAGTGGAGCGGGTCCATCTTGAAGCCAGCCGACACGGAGCATCCTCTTCTTCCGACGACTCCCGAAGAATGAAGGTTCCTTTAAATTACTTCATCTAAGATGACGTCCCTTGAATTCCGATTGGCTGATAGGATTCTATCAGCCAATCGGAATTAAGGTAGGAAAAATTGATTGGAACAGCCAATAGAATGCAAGCTCAATCCTATTGGTTGATCCAATCAGCCAATAGGATTGAACTTCAATCCTATTGCCTGATCCAATCAGCCAATAGGATTTTTTCTACCTTAATTCCGATTGGCTGATAGAATCCTATCAGTCTTTCAGGTGTGTCTTTCAGGTAGGATTTAGTTTGTGTCACAACTGGTTAGAGAAGGATATATATATATATACTAATAGTAAATGAATTTACCCCCGAAACTATAGGTCTACCGGGGAGTTCATTCTGTCTTTATGCAGTTTCGGTAGTATATAGAAAGTTGAAATTTTAGGAAATTTAATATGAATTGAATCAAATTCATGCCTATCTAAAATACCTTTATCTCTTCTCTTTAACAAATAAACCTCAAACCTCTTTTTAAGCATATTTATAGGATTGGTGTCCATTTTCTTATATGTGGTTTTATAATTTAAAAGACATTCACATTCTTTGATATATTTGGTCTTGTCCATGATAATCATCCCTCCCCCTTATTAGCCCCCTTGATCACTATATATTTGTCAAGTTTTACATTTTTTAGAGCTTCTTGTTCTTTTTTATTCAAGTTGCAACTATATTTTCCTTTCATTTGTCTTAGATTGCGTTCTACAGGCTCCAAAAATATTTCCATAGGTGCAGATTTGCAATGTGTGGAATTGAATGTGGATTTATTCTTAAGAAGAGTATGGGTAATGGGGTTTGGTATAATATTATTAGAATTTTCCATACTAGCCCTCTCTATAGGGTTTAGGAAAAAATACTTTTTTATGGACAAATTTCTTACAAATTTTTGTATTTCAATAAAAGTGTAAAATTTATTAAATTTATGACTAGGGGCAAATTTTAAACCCTTGCTCAATATCTCAGCCTCATTTTTTGTTATATTTTTCTCTGATAGATTGAAAATTCCTTTTTTGACTAAAGCTTCATTAGAAATAATATGTGTGTCATCGTTGGTTTTTAATATCTTTTTCTGTTGTATTTCTCTTCCCTTGAATCTCTCCCTTCCTCTATTTCTCATCTCCATTTGGAAAACATGTCTGATACATGTTTCCTTTTCGTTTGACCTAAAAAAACCTCCTCTTCATTTTCCTGAAAATTTTCAAGGACTTTAAATCTATTTCTACTTTCAAAATTTCTATTTTCAAAATTTCTATTTTCAAAATTTCTATTTTCAAAATTTCTTACATTGTTCCTATGTGGTTCATAGGTTTCTCTATGACTGTTTCCTTGTACTGTTTTCCATTTGTCTCTATCATTCCTATAGTTAAAAGGATTGCTATTTCTAAAGTTCTTATCTGTACCCAAATATCTATTATACTGTCCTTCTCTGGGTCTTTCCTCATTTCTTTTCATCATACTGTTATAGGATATGTTCCTAGATGGAATTTTGTCATTATTCCAATTATTTGTTTTTTAAAAAAGCCTTTTTTCTTTCTTTCTATATGTCCTTTCATTTCTTACTCTATATTCTTGTAGATCCATTAGTTTTTTTTTTATCCTAACTGGTTTGATTTATTTTTTCAAAACTTCTAAGGAATCTTTTATGCTTTTACTTTTATCTTTATAATCTTTTTCTTGAAAGAAAGGGGTCGATTGTTGTTTAATATTATGGATATCTATGTCTGTTAAGATTTTCTTTTTTCAGAAACAATTAAAGACATAAGCCTGCGTGTGCACTCTTCTAGAATCCCTTACCATAAAGAGAAAGCAAAAAAGCGGACGGCTGGATGTACATGTAAAAATAAAAGTCCTTTATTCAAAAATAGTTTAAAAACAGGTGGTCAATAAGTGAATAAAAAAATCATTCTCAGAGCGCACACATAAGCACCAAGGGATAGGCTATGAGAATGATTTTTTATTCACTTATTGACCACCTGTTTTTAAACTATTTTTGAATAAAGGACTTTAATTTTTACACGTACATCCAGCCGTCCGCTTTTTTGCTTTCTCTTTATGGTAAGGTATATATAGCCCGTCATAAGCGGAACGGCTCCCTGCTAAGTCCCTTTTTCACTGGGCTGAAAAAGCTCCTGGATCGAGGGGTACATTGGCACTCCCTCATCATCATTACAAAACCCGCATACTACACTTGACTTTGTTCTTTGGCAGCAGCCTAAGCGGACTACAATATTATCACTAACACAGCTTGCAGCTATCTATCTACCTTGAAAGGAATCCCTGTGATACAACTTTAGAGTGGAACGGCTTGATTGGTTCAACCACGTGTAAGTGACACGCCTCCTGCCACCCGGATTGGCCCTCTGTCAGGTTTCACCTTACTTACCTGCAGTTCTGCCTAAATCTCCACCCACAAACCCTTTATATCCTGTTCACGCCCTGTTCCTAGTGCTTAGTAATTTTGTGTGTTGTTAGAGATAGCATCCTGCACGCTAAGCTCCAACTTCCAGTGGATTATTCCAATTCCAAAGCATCAGTGAATTTCCAATCACTATCAGCATCAAATCTTATTACCTCTTGATATATTTGACAATTCCTAAAGAGACTTTTTCTCATTCAAGTTGCATCAATCTAATCAGCCTGACCGCTGCACCGCTACATCTCAAACAGATTATTCAATCTCTCTCCGCAAGTTTCTACACAACAGTTGTTTCAAAAACAATACCTCCAAGGACGCTCAAGTTTCCTTCTGTTTAAAACTTACCAACTTGTAACAATCTCAAGTCTTCCTCTGGTCCTGTATACACGCTAACAGCGTCCTGTGCCGAATACTGCAGAGATATGGTGACGTCACCCGCCGGTTCCTTCCAGCGTGATACACACCTCTCCAGCCTGTCAGTCCTTGATCGCGTGTAGCGATACAGAGCCTCAAACAAGTTACCGCATTCCCAACTCAAGGTAACACTTCTCCTTCAAACTCAAGCGTTTGCAGTACGAAAAGGGCTGCTTGTGAGTGTAACACTTTGCCACTCTCATTACTCTGAACTTTGCAACTCTGTAGTTTTAAAGTTATACTCTTCAGCTTTATTGCTCTCTGCATTAACTCTTCACTTGCTAATTACAGCAACTATCAGCACCATTGTTTTTGCTATATTACAAATGGAACAAAACAATTATTTAAGGTTTACAATTGTGATCTGGTTAACATCAGGAAAAACTAAAAGGTTTAAACATCTCCTTTTACAAACGTGACACCCTCTGATTATAGCAGTGTGAGAGATTGATCCGTGATGCATTGAAGTCAGCGTGTATGCAACACGCCTCCTGACCTGGTTTGGGAGCTGACCGAACACGACACTGTTACGCAGCCTGGTTCTGTGGAATTCTACATGAAAAAGGAGTGGAGCATCCGGAATTTGTTGTAAGTCTATGTGGACTCTTTCTCAGGTGGTGAGACACCCTTTTCTGCTGTGAGGGAAATATAATTATTTATTTATTTATGTGTGTGAGGTACTATCCTAGGCTGGTAATTATTCAATATACAGCCTTTGTGGGGACCGCGTTCAATTGACTTATCCTATTTACTGGTTTTTGCTTTAAGGAGAGTTACCCCTCTTTCCAGTGTGTACTACTGGGTATATATATATCCATAGTTTTAGAGCTAGGACTGTACTACTACTTGTGGAATCCACCCACTTTTTCTTTGCTGGTTGGTTTACACTCTTCTAGAATGCCATTCCATCTGCTCATTAATTTAATATTATCTTGACCAAAAGTGGGGTTCTTCAAGATTCTAAGACCCCTAGGGGTTATGTCATCTTTCATATATCTCTCTAATGTAACTATCTCTAGTTGGTATTTTGTCTCTTTTATCAAGAGATTTTCTAGGTCTTTGAGTAAACCAAATAAATCGATATTATAACTACATACTGCATTTACAGTATTATTAAGAAAATCCTCAGTGATGGAGACATTTCTCCTATTTTCATACACCGACTTAGGGGTCTATTTATGTAGGTGAGGACAGACATAATCTACTATAGCAAATCATGTCCGCCGCACATCGATAAATGCCGACAGCATACATTGTCTTCATTTATCATTTAACCAGCAGTTCTTGTGAACTGCTGGTGCAATACTGCCCCCTGCAGATTCGTGGCCAATCGGCCACTAGCAGGGGGTGTCAATCAACCCGATCGTATTCGATAGGACTGATTGCTGCCTGCCACCTCAGAGTTGGTGGACGAGTTAAGGAGCAGTGGTCTTAAGTCCGCTGCTTCTTAGCTTCCGCTTCAGTCGGAAGCAGCATCCGCTGCTTCATAAATAGACCCCATAGTGTGAAATAAATAACAAATACAATTAAATATAGTTAAACAATAATAGAAATAGTAATAAATAACTCAAAATCCCAAAACAAAAATGAACAAAAAAATAAATGTGATATAATCGAAAAGGAGATTGTGTGTCAGTGATGTGGAAAATTCCAAAACCACGGTATCTTGAAAATAGAAAGAAACAAATTATGGTGCAGTTTTGTGACAGTAAATCAATATTAAAGCAATGTGTCAAATTCCTACTCACATAGACTTGAGCTATCTTAAGCTCAAGTATTGTGCGATTCTGATTCACATAGCTGTCAGGCTCAGCTCCCTCAGTGTTGGTGCAATTGAAATCTGTAATTGTGTCTCCACAAATAAAGAACAAAAATATAGTGTGATACTGTATATAACAGATGTAAATTTGATTCTTTAGCTATATACTCACACTTTTCAGGAGCTAAACATCAGTTCCCAATATATTAGCAGGCCTGATATCGGATATCAGGGAGGCCACAGAAAAGCAAAGGTCCAGAACCGCTATATAAGCAATCAATTTATTAAAAGTATAAAAACATACTATACATATAAAATGAATATCAGGACTTGAAGTCACTAAGGGCTACAGAGGATATGTATAACAACCAAAGTTGTATTCAAAGTCTCCCAAGAGGATGGTAATGGATTGTTTTGAAACAAACAATGTGTCCTTTAAGTTACCACTTCATTCACAGAGAGAAGCCCTTCACTGTGACTTCATTGTATTCATGTGCTTCCCGACGTACGTTTCGCTACGCCCCCATGGCTTTTTCAAGGGTGATGATCTAGCGGTCCGGTGAATCTTTTTTTAAACAAGCAACATCCAATAGGAAACAGTACTGGTTTGTGATGTGTATTTAAGGTTTTATTACTCTATTCCAGACGTCCATATAAAACATCTAATTGATCGTATCAAGGAAAATCAACCAAAAACATATGGAATTTTTGAGCATTGGAATACAGAAATTTGTAAGAAATTTGTTCATAAAAAAGTATTTTCTCCTAAACCCTATAGAGATGGCTAGTATGGAACATTCTAATAATATTATACCAAACCCCATTGCCCATACTGGTCTTAAGAATAAATCCACATTCAATCCCACACATTACAAATTTGCACCTATGGAAATATTTTTGGAGCCTGTAGAACGCGATCTAAGACAAATGAAAGGAAACTAAAGTTGCAATTTGAATAAAAAAGTACAAGAAGCTCAAACATTTTTTAAACTTGACAAATATATAATGATAAAGGGGGCTGATATGGGGGGAGGGGTGATTATCATGGACAAGACCAAATATATCAAAGAATGTGAACGTCTTTTAAATGATAAAGCCACATATAAGAAATTGGACACAAATCCTATAAATATGTTTAAAAAGAAGTTAGAGGTTTATTTGTTCAATAGAAAAGATAAAGGTATTTTAGGCATGAGTTTGATTCAATTAATATTAAATTTCCTAAAATTTCAACCTTCTATATACTTCTGAAACTGCATAAAGACAGATTAAACCCCCTGGGTAGACCTATAGTTTTGGGGGTACATTCATTAACTAGTAAGTTATCTAAGTATATAAATATCCTTCTGCAACCAGTTGTGACACAAACTAAATCCTACCTGAAAGACACAGTAAGTGTTTTAAATGTGTCACAGAAGATGTAACCTCCTTAAACACAATTATAACAAAAGAACGAGTCTTAGGAGCAGTTAAATATATGTTTACCAATTTAAGTGATCTTTGTGAATCACAGATACAATTTATTTTGGAGGTCATTGAGTTAAAAAAAATTCTTTTTTTTTTTTTTTAAATATATTGTTATTGAGGTTTTTAGCAAGTACAATAATATAATCATGTGCAGCACATATTAGGAGTATCATATTGCTAACTGTTACATTGTGGAAATATCTTAACAATAGAGAAAACAATTTAGAACAGAATGAATGTATGCATTGAATTTAGAACCTCTTTTTAACAAGTGTGATTTCCTCCAATAACACAAGGGACCAGTCATGGATCCTGAAAAGTTTAAAGTACTATACAGGAGGAATTATTTCCTATGAATGAGTAATATAATGAAATATGTAGGTACATTGTGTTGAATTCAAAGGAAGTTAAGGTGCGTTATAGACTGGATAGACCGCGTATTTAACCTTCCTAATAAAGGAGGTTTAGTATGTAGTGGGGGGGGGGGGGTAATTTGCAAAAAAAAGCCTCTGATCATCCTCTAGAAGTGCCAGAGTATTGTATATGCGAAGGGTTAAAGTTGAGACAAATAAAGTATGAGTACTCTCCTAACATATTTTCACATAAAAGCCTGGATTCAGCTTGCCATGTCATATTTAACTAGTTAAGGTAATGTGAGAAGCCAACCACACAAACTCTAGCTTTTAATTGTGGGGTGAGGATAATGCAGTGTACTTTACACTAAATCAGGACATGTGTTAGCCAAGGTACTGACTGTTAAATGAACGGGGTGAACAGAATAAAGGTGACATCCACCAACATCATGAGTCTTCAATTGGCACTGAGGGATAGGGTATTAAGTAGGCAATACAAATGTAAACCATAATATAAGTAGGTAAATGCAAGGGTAGTTAATTAAACCATTGTATATCTCCCTTCTGGATGAAAAAATATCTATTACCAGGGGAGAGGAGGATATGAGAAACTAGATCCTGCTATAACTTAGATTTAAATACGTGCATATGACACCCTAACCTAGATGACTAAAATTGAAAAATGGGAACACCCTCAGTCTATATGATAGAACTATCAATACACTATAAAGTTAAGCTCAAATTGTATAACCAAGGACCTTATAGCTGTGATAAATAAGCTTAAAATTAACAAGTTTAACTATAGAAAGATAGGCCAGCCTACCTAAGATGAAAAGTCGTGGCGTTGGCTGCCAATGACATCCATACAATTAGCCTGCTGCTAAGCAAATGAAAAAAGGGGGAAGTGCAGTCCGGTGGTAAGTTTAAGGGATTGCTACTTGAGGCGCTTTAAGGGAATGTCACAAAAACACACTATTATTTGAAAAGGTCACAGCAATTACTTAACACCCTGTAAGCTAAGCATAGTAGAACAAGCGAATTATAACATAACAGTGTGTGCATAAAACATAGTTGTCATCACTATATACATAAATAAAATACTAACAATATATGGAGATAACACCAGCAAGCAAAAATTATCTTCTGTGATTAAGACTACTAACGGATATGTAGCAAAATGAAATGAGTCCTCAGCCTATCAAAAAGGAAATATTTTGATAAAGCCAAGTATAACCTAATATGTTAAGGGTGTATATAAACATATTGTTTCCACACTCCAGTAATCTCATTTTCAAATTCCTTATAAACTTTATTTACATTTGTGATGGTGGTGAAATGTGTATAGGCCAACCTTGCACGATAACTAATCCGTCCTAACAAATTTGTAGTGAGAAGAGATTTTACCATCTATAATTCTACAATAGTATAACTTACCACTCAGGTATGGGCCCTATACCTAAGCAGCAACCTGTTCAAGTATGTCAGTAGGCAGATAACTATTTGTTCTATACTACAGATATATTGGTAGTAACTAAAGCTTTACGTCTTAAAGATAGGTGGCTTTCCATATGAAGTAAATATCATCTGAGATACAGTAGGGCAATAACCACAAAAAATAATAACTATATCATTAGTGTGAACCCTATTAAATGGGCTATATGGTAGCTAGGAGAAAGCCTATATAAAGAGTATAAACTGAGACTCTAAGATATAAAACCTGTTGCTAGATTTCTAAAACTATATTTATACATATATTGGTTATGTCTCTTGTTATAATATGATCTATTTGCATTATTTCAGCTCCAACTAAAACACTGAGATAATATGACAAATCATACCATATAAGGAAACAGATGGAAGTAAAGCCTGAGACATTACAATCAGTGAAGCATTAATCTTATAGAGAGATAAGCCAAAAATCACCATCACCAGATTTGTAAAAAACATTTCAAGGGTGCCATTATACTGTTAAACTAGCAATCCCTTGCAAGTATAACAACTTACACTTGTATAGCATAAAAGTATGTAAATAAGGCACCCAATTAATCTGGTTAATTATCACTGCATTTTCTACATTAAGATATAAGGCTTTCTAGAGGCTCTGTAACTATTGCTACGACCAGTTTTGCAAATTAAAGGTAACAGGTAGAGAACAATATAAAACTATTTCTTACATGGATGAAAACTTTAGGAGTCAGGGATCAGGGAAACCTTAATAGGGCTTAGTAAACTCAAACCAAAAAATCCAATATAACACTGGAACTCAATACATGCAAAATGTATTTTACGTTTAGCCTACTCCAGATCGGATCTGTCCATGTGTTAGGCCCAGCTGCGACATGTATTCAGTTTTAAGGGCCTCAGAGTAGTTAGGTATATTAGCTTGAAAAACAAGCAGGGCCAGTGTTTCAGATCCAGACTCTGACCCAATAAGGATATGCTGAATCTGTCTCCAAGTCGCTATGCCTGCTTTTTTTACTTGTTTGACACATGAAGAAGGAACTGTATTGGAATAGGCAGTGTTCTGTCTCTGATTCTGCAGGGGAAGTGGCTTCATAGCGATCAGACCAGACAGGAGACATCCCTGCCCCTGATGCAGCAGGATGCACTACTCGACTCAAGGTGGTCTCTTGGTAAATCTCTCTCATGTTAGGTGATGAGCCGACAGGAGCCCCTTCAATATGTACAGTCTTTGTGGAGTGGTCGCTAGATAGAGCGGGTAGGATGATAAGAGCTGGAGATGTATTTAACGTGATCTCTTCTGTAGCTCTACAAGAAGTAGTTTCCATGCTATTGTTTACAGCCTCTGATTCTTCCAGCCCCAATGCTGATGTGGTCAATCTGTCACTTTTAAATTGCGTAGGTACCTGGTCAAGTATATCTGTAAGTCTGGTCTCAAGCCTCTGGAAATGTTGAGCTATCAGCCGCTGTATGCATATCTCCAAGCTATCCACAGTTGCAACATCGCTAGGAAGACCCCCTACCATAATCTCAAGACCCATCAAGTATTGGGAGTGATGGAAAGCTGAATAGCAGTGGTATATGGAAGTAGCAGGCAGCTTCTCCTTAAAGCCTCCAATATCACTTCTCGTGATTTGTGTGATCTCAGCTAGATTTCTGGTTGGCTCAGTATATAAGATGTTGTTGCAATACTTTATGTGCAGTCACAGGCCGCAATCTTATTACGTCAAACTCTCGATGTAGGCGATCATTCTTTTTAGTAAGCTTTGCTAGAATGTTAGTATTATTATATCCACTTCTGCTGAAAATAGGCGCCAAACAATAGTTAAAGATGATTTTTGCAACTAGAATAGCAGGAGCTCTCTCTCCATGCGTCTGCTCTTGTCGACAGCTGGCTCCGCCCCCAATTTCTTTTGGTTTAATTACAATTTTTACTTACAAATAGGAGGTATGGCGATGGATACGCGTTTTGCCCCCAGCTATGCCAACCTTTTTATGGCAGCTTGAGAGGAGCTGTGGGTATGGCGGGCATAGCTGGGGGCAAAACTTTTTATCTTACCATCGCTATATCGATGATATTCTATTTATATGGAATGGACCGGGTGATGAACTTGCTCTGTTCTTAAACCATTTACAAAATAATGACTGGAATATAAACTTCTCTTGGGAATTTAGTTAGTCTAGGGTCAATTTTCTAATGGCTGTGTGGGTGGTGGGTTTTACTGTTGGGGGGGTTGTTTGTATTTTTTTTTACAGGTAAAAGAGCTTATTACTTTGGGGCAATGCCCCGCAAAAGGTCCTTTTAAGGGGTATTGGTAGTTCAGTTTAGGCTAGGTTTAGGCTAGGTTTTTTTTTATTTTGGGGGGGCTTTTTTATTTTTAATAGGGCTATTAGATTAGGTGTAATCAGTTTAAATATCTGTAATTTGTTATTATTATTTTCTGTAATTTAGTGTTTGTTTGTTTGTTTTGTACATTTGTACATTAGCTAATTTAATTTAATTTAGGTAATTGTATTTAATTTATTTAATTATAGTGTAGTGTTAGGTGTTATTGTAACTTAGGTTAGGTTTCATTTTACAGGTAAATTTGTATTTAATTTTAGCTAGGTAGTTATTAAATAGTTAATAACTATTTAATAACTATTCCACCTAGTTAAAATAAATACAAACTTGCCTGTAAAATAAAAATAAACCCTAAGCTAGCTACAATGTAACTATTAGTTATATTGTAGCTAGCTTAGGGTTTATTTTATAGGTAAGTATTTAGTTTTAAATAGGAATAATTTAGTTAATGATAGTATTATTTAGATTTATTGTAATTATATTTAAGTTAGGGGGTGTTAGGGTTAGACTTAGGTTTAGGGGTTAATAACTTTATTATAGTGGCGGCGACATTGGGGGCGGCAGATTCGGGGTTAATAAATGTAGGTAGGTTGCGGCGACATTGGAGGCGGCAGATTAGGGATTAATAAATAGTATGTAGGTGTCGGAGATGATGGGGACAGCAGATTAGGGGTTCATAAGTATAATGTAGGTGGCGGCGGTACCAGAGCGGCAGATTAGGGGTTAATAATTATAATGTAGGTGTCGGCGATGTCAGGGGCGGCAGATTAGTGGTTAATAAGTGTAAGATTAGGGGTGTTTTGACTCAGGGTTCATGTTAGGGTGTAGACATAACTTTTATTTCCCCATAGGAATCAATGGGGCTGCGTTAAGGAGTTTTACGCTTCTTTTTTGCAGGTGTTAGACTTTTTTTCAGCCGGCTCTCCCCGTTGATTCCTATGGGGAAATCATGCACAAGCACGTACGACCAGCTCACTGCTGACTTAAGCAGCGCTGGTATTGGAATGTGGTAATGAGCAAAATTTTGCTCAACGCTCACTTCTTGTCTTTTAATAACGGGTTTCTGAAAACTGTGAGCGGTGAGACAAAACTGCTCGTTAGCACCACACAGCTTCTAACGCAATACTCGTAATCTAGGCCCCTGTTTCTTTACATTTTAGAGAAAAACACAATAAAGATCTCAGTGGATTAACTTTTATGGGTACTAGAAAAATAGATAATCATTGGAGAGGTATAGATAAGAATAAGGATCTTTCAAAATCGGAAATTAAGTTGATCTTTGAGCTTAATATTCTAGTACCTTTTGGCCTAAATGTGGGATTTGAATTATGTCACTTTCTTACAGAATAAGTGTTAATATATGTTATTTTAGTTGTTCTCAATTGTATATTGTATTATTTATGAATTTTAAATTTTATAGTAACAAAGTTTAATGAATTCATAGATTGTATATAAATTAGTTTTACTTTAGGTGATTATCAGTTTGTATGTTTTGTATTACATAATGCCATCTTAAATGTTTATCGGAACATATACAATGTGCCTATGAATTCACAAAATCATTGTATGCTCAAAATTTCCATATGTTTTTGGTTGAATTTTCCTTGATACGATCAATTAGATGTTTTATATGGACGTCCTGAATAGAGTAATACCCCCTTAAAGTGAATGTAAATTTTGATGCTAAAGTGCCCGGTTTCTAAAAATTCGATTAAAAAAAAGGGGCACTTTAATTCATCAAAATTTACATTTCACTCGTGTTGTGAAAAAAACTTACCTTTTAATCTTGACATCCGGTCCAACTTCCTCTGCCCGTCACAAAGCCTCTTGCTCGGTCTAAAATGAGGAATTTGGCTTCCTCCAATCACGGGATTGAATCAGACACTGATTCCCCCGGAGGGGAAGCCATGATTGGAGGATGACCGATTCATCATTTCTGACTTCAGAAATGGCTTGCGACTACCGGGGAAAGCTGGAGCGGCTGTCAAGTTTAAAAGGTATGTATTTTTTCAGAGCGAGTAAAATGTAAATTTTGATGAATTAAAGTGCCCCTGTTTTTAATCAAATTTTTAAAAACCGGGCACTTTAGCATCAAAATTTACATTCATTTTTAATACACATCACAAACTAGTATGGTTTCCTATTGGATGTTGCTTGTTTAAAAGAAGATTCACCGGACCGCTAGATCATCACCCTTGTAAAAGCTACGGTGGTGGGGCGAAACATAGGTCGAGTAGCACATGAATACAGTGATGTCACAGTGAAGAGCTTTTCTCTGTGAACGAAGTGTTATCTTAATGGACACATTGTATGTTTCAAAACAATCCATTACCATCCTCTTTGGAGACTTTGGATACAACTTCGGTTGTTATACATATCCTCTGTAGCCCTTAAAGTCCTGATATTCAATTTATATGTAAAGTATGTAAAGTATGTTTTTATACTTTTAATAAATCGAATATTTAAACAGCGGTTCCGGACCTTTGCTTTTCTGTGGCCTCCCTGAGAGCCGATATCAGGTCTACTAATATATCAGGAACTGATGTTTAGTTCCTAAAAAAATTTAGAGTATATAGCCAAAGAATCAAATTTACATCTGTTATATACAGTATCACACTATATTTTTGTTCTTTATTTGTGGAGACACAATTAAAGATATCGATTGCACCAACACTGAGTGAGCTGAGCCTGACAGCTTTGTGAATCAGGATTGCACAATACTTGAGCTTAAGATAGCTCAAGTCTATGTGAGTAGGAATTTGACACATTGTTTTAATATTGATTTACTGTCATAATACTGCACCATAATTTGTTTCTTTCTATTTTCAAGAACAGTGGTTTTGGAATTCTCCACATCACTGACACACGATATCCTTTTCGATTATATCACATTTATTTTTTTGTCTTCAGGAAGTAACAGTACAAGATTGTGATCAATGAAAATACTGAATTATTTTTTTTTACCCACGATAAAGAGGGTACATTCTGAACAGGCTAGTAACTAAAGATTAACCCAAAGTGTAGGATGGGCAAATGTTTTGCAACATTCGAAAAATGAAACAAATTTTAGTACATTTGTTCATTGGTTTTGAATTTTTATTGTTTGCACAACATTCAAACATTTGTTTAATGTAATAGAATTTCTAATGCTATCTTTAAATTAAATATTCAATTTGAATTCAAAAATTAAAATCAATATATTTATAGTAGTATTTTTAATGTTCTCTTTAAATGTAATTTTCAAATTATGCAATATTCGAAATAGAAAAATTCAAATTGACATATTTGTATCTATCGTTGTATTATGTATCAATTTATTTATTCCCTACCACATGAACTATTCAACTTCTGTTCTGAATAGTTAAATCAAATGTTACATTCAAAATTTTGAATGTGGATATTCAATCTAATTATGGACATTCAAAAACCATAAATAACATTCGATTACTAAATTATAATTGTTCTTAGCAACACTAGATCTGAGGAAGTGTGCTTGGTGGCACAGGAAACGTGTCAGATCTTTTGGGTATGACCTATCTTTGGATGATATTTATATACTCTGTATTAAATAAACTAGACTTTTAATTGCAACCAGGATAAGTATGTACCTCTTCTTTCTCTTATTTGATACAAACCATTATATTGTCCACACACCATTATATTGTCCAAAACGAATGTCCACAGGACTAATTGTTCTACCAGGCGAATTGTACTTTCACCACATTTGCCTATAGCTACCAAAATGTATTTAATTTAATTTGTATTTTGTCAGTTGGATAATATTAGTATAGGACTTCTGTTATTTTTGTTACTTTCATTTTAACACTTTTTTGCATTGTTTAAATTTGTTTTTGTTTTTCAAACTTTAACTATTTGTTCAAAGTAAATGATCAATTCAATATTTGCTTTGTCTTATATCTAAGCTATGTTACAGAAGGTTTACGCACCTAAGCCCCCAGGATTTTGCATGTCAGAGTTTGCCAGCAGGGGCGTTTGTGGTTTCCCCCCCACATTTGAGGTAAGCTAAAAGCATATCCTTGTCTGTCCTTTCTAGGTGAGCCTTATGGTTAAAATCTTGGTCTGCTGATGCAGTTTCTAAGTCTAGACTATTGAATATTTCTTTTCAAGGAAATAAATTGTTTGGGATAGATTTAGATTCTATTATTTCCATCGTTGTGGTGGTAGGGGAATTTTTCTTCCCCAAGATAAAAAATCTAAAGAATAAATATAAGGCTTCTAATCATTTTTGTTCTTTTCATCAGAATAAGGAGCAAAAGTCTGACTCCTCCTCAACTAAGCAGGGTCCTTCAGGTTAGAAATAAAGCTCTACTTGGAACAGTATTGGTTCCCAATACAGATTCTCTAGTAGAGAGGGGGCAGGTTAAGTTTCTTTCAGGAGGCATGGTTTCGGAATGTGTCAGATTATTGGACTCAATATAATTTCCGAATATTATTGGATACATTTCAGGGTAAGACCTCCCAGAGGAAGTTTTTTTTTTTTTGTCAAATGTTCCAAAAAATCCCCTGAATGTTCAGGCTTTGAATCCATCGGTGTTATAATTTCTGTTCCTCTGCTGCAATAGGGAAACTGATTTTTTTTCAAATCTCTTAATTGTTCCCAAGAAAGAGGGAACTTATAGACTAGTTTTGGATTTAAAGGCTCTGAATAAATTTGGTAGGGTTCTAACCTTTAAAATAGAGACTATTCGGTCCATTCTGCTTTTCATTCAGCAAGGGCAGTTTATGTCCACAATATATTTAAAAGATGCTTACCTCCATGTACCAATTCACAAAGATCATTTTCAGTTTCTGAGGTTTGCTTATCTATACAAGCATTTTCAGTTTGTTTCTCTTCCATCTGGTTTAGCTACCACTCCAAGGATATTTACAAAGGTGCTGGGGGCTCTTTTGCCTGTCATCAGAGGTCAGGAAATAACTGTGTTTCCTTACATTGATGATATGTTGGTATTAGCTCCAATATGTATATTTAAAAGATTCTCCCACCATCAGACTGTTGCTATTTCTTAGTCAACATGGTTGAAGAATCAATTTGCTAAAGAGTTATTTGGTTCCTCAGACAAAGGTTACTTTTCTGGGGTTCTAGATAGATTCAGTCTCCATGAGATTGTCTTTAATAGATCAAAGAAAACTGAAGTTGGTTTTAGCCTGTCAAAATTTTCAGTCTCTCCAGTTTACCACTATGCTCATTTTATGGAGGTTCTAGCTCTTATGACTGCAGCATCCATTTGCTGGTTTTCATATGAGACCACTTCAGCTTTCTATGCTTCGACAGTGCTGCAGGGATGATACACTGTTGTATATGTCTTGGTGGCTGGACTATGAGAATATTTTGCAGGGGCTTCTTTTGCTCATCCTATTTGGTCTCTGATCACTACAGATGCAAGTCTTTGAGGATGGGGAGCTGTTTGGGGTTCTCTGACAGCACAGGGAGTTTAAGCTTCTTGGGAGGCAAGGTTGCCTATAAACATCTTAGAACTTTATGCAATTTTCAGAGCTCTTGAAGCTTGGCCCCTTCTCAAAAACAGAATCTTTTCTCCGGTTGCAGTCAGGCAATGTCACAGCCATGGCTTATGTCAACTATCAAGGGGGGATTCACATTCATTTAGCAATGAGGGAAGTCTTTTGAATTTTCTCTTGGGCAGGGGCCAATTGTTGTCTAAATTCAGCAGTCCACATTCCAGGGGTGTTCAATTGGGAATGGGAAGCAGATTTTCACAGTCATCAGTTTCTTCATCCATGGGAATAGTCTCTTCATCTGGAAGTGTTCAATCAGATTGTAGAATTTTGGGTCTAGTTTTAATTCCTTGTATCTTGATCATGGTTTTTCCTGACATTCTTTCAGGATTCCTAGAATTTTGCAATTTTGCAAGATGATTTGGATAAAAGTTTGCCGCCAGTTCTTTGAATGGTCAGATTTCTGCTCTTTCTGTTTTTTTGTTTCTTTTTTCTTTAATGGTAGTTTTTTTCTGTAATTTTAGGTTATTTTATTTTTAAGGTAAGATCATTTTTTTTATTTTTAAAGGTGCTGTTAGTTTTTTCTTTTACAGGTAAGTTTAGTTTTTTCTGGGGTAACAGGGGGTGTTAGGTTTAGCTTTTAGTGGGTATTTTGTGGTAGGGTTTTTGGCAGTTTAGAGGTTAATAGAGTAGTGAGGTATTTTGCGATGTGGGGGTGTGGCAGTTTAGGGGTTAATAGAGAAGTGGGGTATTTTGCAATGTGGGGGTATAGCTGTTTAGGGTTAAATAGTGTAAATGGGTTGTTTGCAGTGGGTATTGTGGTGGTTTAGGGGTTAATAGTGTAGAGGGGTAGTTTGCAATGTAGGGGTGTGGCAGTTTAGGGGTTAAGAGAGTAGTTCAGTGCAATTGTTTCCTCCGACCAAACTCTCTACGCAACCTGAGAAGTTTAAGTGTTGATTCTCAATGAGTTTGTACTAATGAATTTGCAGTAATTTAAACAATGTACTACTTGTATTCTGGATTTGAGCATAAAGAACACCACTTCTTTATGCAATCGCTTTTACACTCCTCGAGCTAACAAGAGCATTCCGTTCCATCTAGCCCTAAGCCTGTTATTAAACCAACTTCTCCACCTTGGAACTTATATCTAGTACTGAAGCTTTTGCAGGCGCCTCCAGTTGAACCTATACATAAGGTATACACTAATTTCTCTCCTAGAAAGCCTTATTTCTTTTGACTGTCTCTGAACTTTCTGCTCTTTCTTGAGATTCTCATAATTTTGTTTTTCATCACGATAAGTCAGTGTAAAGAACCAAATTTGTTTTCTTCCTAAGGTTATGTCCTTGGATAATTTAAGCAGGGAAATTGTTGTCCCTTCTTTGCGTCCTAATCCTAAGATTTCTTCTGAGAGGCTTCTTCACAATCTGGATGTGGTTAGAGCCTTAAAGAATTATTTTGATGTTACTAAGGATTTAAGAAAAACTTCAAGTTTGTTTGTTCACTTTTTTGGTTCTAAGCGAGGCCAGAAAGCTTCTACTGTTTTTTTGCTTCTTGGTTAAAGCTTTTGATTGATAAAGCTTACTTGAAGTTAGGTCAGACTCCTCCTAATCGGATTACTGCCCACTCTACTAGATTAGTAGCTACATCTTGGGCTTTCAAGAATGAAGCTTCTGTTAACCAAATTTGCAAGACAGCTACTTGGTCTGGTCTTCTTTGCATACTTAATTCTACCATTTAATTTTTTCATTTCCTATGATGCAGCTTTTGGTTCTTCAGGCTGTTGTTTAATTTTGCCTGTTGTTTTGTTTTTAATTGCATGGAAAAAAAGAAAGAAAACTATATGTACTTTCTTTTCAGGGTTGTGGATTTAATTTCCTTATGTAAAAAAGATGTTTCTTATCCCACCCTATCTTTTTATTACTAATGTACTTTCCACAGCTTTGGTATTGGTTCCCAGAAGTCATGGATTGTGGACTCTTACCACCTTTATGAAAGAAAACATAATTTATGTTTACCTGATAAATTCATATCTTTCATGGTTGTAAGTATCCACGTGATCCCACCCTGTTTTTGGAGATGTTTTTTTTATGTTATGGCACATCTTTTTTCGGCTCGTATATTTAAACATAAATTATATTTTTTATCCCTTAGCTTTTCTTGAAGGAGAATCGTATGCTATAATAAGTGTCTCTTACAATTACCAGTTAAAGAGCATACATAATATTTGATTAACTATGCAAGGTTACATTTAATTGATCAAAGTCCTGCTGATTGAGATAATACTTTAAATACTCATAGCAGTTGAAAGTGCAGAAATGAATATACATGGATCATCTTTAAGCTTTGTTATTTTTTCCAAACAAATTAAAATGTTATGCTAACGAATATTTTAACAAATTATTATTATTATATACATATAAAATTTATGGTAGGTTGTTTCTGCAAATGTTTAGCATGGTATGTTAAATATTTATTTACAGAAACAATAAAGTATGCAAACTAGTAAAGGAAATGTGAAAATATTTATTATTAGTAAATTGTATTATTTTAAAAAAGACACAATACTGAATATACTGATTTAGATCATTTGGGAAAATATAAATGTGATGGCTGAGCCTATCTGCCCAGCCGTGAGTATGGGGATAGTGTGAGCATCAAGAGGTTAACAAGGACCCAAAGTTACATTAAATTAACACCTAACTCCTGCCTACACCACCCCAATATCGCGGGTGCGTTAATTTGCACACAAATTTAAAGCATGTCAGGTTATTGCTACCGAAGACCTGGTTAGGGCTAAAATAAAAGTTGCACCAAACACAACATAAATCAATTAAAATATACTGTTACACTCATATAAACACTATTTGAGTTGTCATATAAATATTCAAAAAAAATATTTATAAGGGTTCAAAGGTATATGGTATATGGCCATGTATTTGACTGCAAAGAGCTATAATATATATATATATATATATATATATATATATATATATATATATATATATATATATAGTATATGTCTGTCTAAATAATAATTTCCTTAATAATATAATATACAATAATACTTTGTATTTACTGTATATATGTAATATTCCAACAGACAATGTTAATTTTATTGTACATATTTCTATATCTATCTGTATATACCTATAGATATATACTGTAAGTATAAATATATATCTTAAATTATTAATAATTAATTATAAAGTTTGGCACTTTATATTTTAAAGTTTTAATATATATTGCATATATTTGCCATGAGTCAGGTCTATGTTTATTTCCCTTTGCAGCCTAACAGTTTCAGCATGAAAATTATGTTTTTGGGAGAAAGTTAGTAATTTTTTTCTTACCTGGGGTTCCAGCTAGTTGTAACTTTGGACTTGTTTTTTAAAATTATCATGGGCAAATTAGGCTCGTGATGATGCAAAATGCTTCAATTTATTGCGTTATTCTTGGCGCGAAAATTTTTGGTGCGAAGGTTGCGTTTGTTTTGATGCGAGTCACAACATTTCTTGCGTCTTTGTTGACGCAAATTGTTTTGCCGCAAAGTCGCGCCTGTTATGATGCAAGTCGTGTCATTTCTTGTTAACTTTGGTGACAAAAGTTTTTTTCTCTGCATTTGCGTCATCTTTGTTTGCGTCATTATTGCTGCAAAATAATTGTTATATTAAGTCTCTCCCTCTTTTGCTCTCTGCTCTCTTTTGTTACAGAGGGCTATGATGTTTGATTTTGTTTTGCATATAAGTATTTTTTATAAGCATTTTTTCCCATTCCTGAAACTGCTATTTTGAGGAAGTTTGATATTTTGTTTAAATGTTATTTTTTCTTTTTTTGTTACATTTTGCAAGATGTCTTAAACTGATCCTGCCTCTGATGTTACTGTAGGAACCAAGTTGCCTAAAAACAAATCTTCCAAAGCTAAGTGTGTATGTTGTAAATTAGCTGATCTTCCTTCTTCAGCTCAATTATGTGGCACTTGTTATGATAACTTACTTCATGCTGATAATGTTTCTATAAGTGCAAATACATCTACTGTTAAACCTTCACAGTCTAATGTACATGGTATTCCTGTAGATATAAAAGATTATATTGCTGCAGCCATAGAGAAGGCTATGACTGCTATTCTGTCTTCAAATAAACGTAAAAGATCTCTCCGAACTTCTCATAAATCTGACAAAGTTTGTATTGATCAACAGCATACTGAAGTATTTTCTGCTGATGAGGATTTCTCTGGCTCAGAGGATCCTACTTCAGACACTGAAATTGATAAATCAACCTTTCTTTTTAAGATTGAATATATTTGTTCTTTGTTAAAGGAAGTATTGTTTACTTTAGGCATTGAGGAAACTAGTCCTCTTGATGACAAGAATAGCAAATGTTTGAATTCTGTTTTTAAAACTTCTGAGGTTACTTCTGAAGTTTTTCCTATTCCAGATACTATCTCTAATATGATTACTAAGGAATGGTCTAAGCCTGGTACTTCTTTTAATCCTTCTTCTAGGTTTAAAAAATTGTATCCTTTACCTGTGTCCAATTTAGATCTTTGGGGGAAATTCCCTAAGGTTTATGGTGCTATTTCTACTCTTGCCAAACTTACTACTATTCCTATGGAAGATAGTACTTCTTTTAAGAATCCCTTAGATAGGAAAATTGAATCTTATCTTAGGAAGGCATATTTACATATTGGCTATATTCTTAGACCTGCTATTTATGTGGCTGATGTTGCTGCTACTTCAACTTTTTGGATGGACAGTCTAGCACAGCAGTTATCAGATTCTGAATTGTCTAGCATTGTTCTTTTACTTTAACATGCTAATCATTTAATTAGTGATGCTATATTTGATATTATTAAGATTGATATCAAATCTATGTTGTTCTACCTAGAAGAGCTTTATGGCTTAAATCATGGAATGCTAATATGGTGTCTAAATCTAGATTAGTATCTCTATCTTTTCAAGGTAATAATTTATTTGGTTCTCAATTGGATTATATTATCTCCACTATCACTGGGGGTAAGGGAGTTTTTCTGTCCTAAGATAAGGAAATTCAAAACTCCCAATCATTTTC
Organism: Bombina bombina; assembly: GCF_027579735.1. Classification (NCBI taxonomy): domain Eukaryota; kingdom Metazoa; phylum Chordata; class Amphibia; order Anura; family Bombinatoridae; genus Bombina; species Bombina bombina. The sequence continues at coordinate 158,073,626 of NC_069500.1, forward strand.
ATTCCTTTCGTCAGATTAAAGAACAAAAAAACACTCCTTCCCCTAAGGCCTCTGGTTCCAATTAGAGACCGCCCACAAAGTTGAACAAATCCAAGCCTTATAAGAAACCAAAATACAGCCCCTAAGACTGCATGAAGGTCCAGCCCTCAAACCAGTTCAACTGGTGAGGGGCAGATTTAAATTATTTCAAGACATTTGGGCAGATTCTTTCCAAAATAAGTGGATTCAGAATATTGTTTCTCAGGGCTATCGAATAGGTTTTAGAATAAGACCTACCAAGGGAAGATTCTTTCTTTCCCATGTTCCAACAAACCCTGTGAAGGCTCAGGCTTTTCTGAAGTGTTTTTCAGATCTAGAGCTTTCAGGGGTTATTATTCCAGTTCCTCAACAGGAACAGGATTTGGGTTTGTATTCAATTCTGTTTATTGTCCCAAAGAAGGAAGATTCATTCAGACCAATTCTGGATCTGAAAACTCTAAACCGTTTTGTAAGAGTCCCAATTTTCAGGATGGTGACTATAAGGACTATTTTGCCTTTTGTTCAGCAAAGTCATTTCATGTCCACAATAGACTTACAGGACGCCTATCTTCACATTCCGATTCATCCAGACCGCTATTGTTTTCTGAGATTCTCCTTTCTAGCATTACCAATTTGTCGCTCTCCTGTTTGGCCTAGCGACAGCTCAGAGAATCTTTTTAAAGGTTCTTGGTGCCCTTCTATCTGTAATCAGAGAGCAGGATTTTGCAGTGTTTCCTTATTTGAACGATATCTTGGTACTAGCTCAATCTTTTCATTTAGCAGAATCTCACAAAAAACAACTTGTGTGGTTTCTTCAAAGAAATGGTTGGAGGATCAATTTACAAAAGAGTTTCTTGATTCCTCAGACAAAGGTCACCTTTTTAGGTTTCTAGATAGATTCAGTGTCCATGACTCTTTCTCTGACAGACAACAGACGAATGAAGTTGGTTTTAGCTTGTCTAAACCTTCAGTCTCTATCATTTCCTTCAGTGGCTATGTGCATGGAAGTTTTAGGTCTCATGACTGCAGCATCGGACGCGATCCCCTTTGCTCGTTTTCATATGAGACCTTTACAGCTTTGCATGTTGCACCAATGATGCAGGGATTATACTCAGATATCACAGTTGATATACTTAAATCCCAACATTCAACACTCTCTGACTTGGTGGCTAAACCATCACCTTATTGTTCAAGGGGCCTCCTTTGTTTCATCCTTCCTGGACTGTGATTACAACAGATGCAAGTCTTTTGGGTTGGGGAGCTGTCTGGGGGTCTCTGACAGTACAAGGTGTTTGGGAACCTCAGGAGGCAAGTTTACCAATCAATATTTTCACTTATAAGATTTACATCTTATAAGTGACTATTACTCTATGTACCCTTTATACACAACTATGTGGATGTGAGTTATAGTACACAAATATGTCATAAACATGATAATATTACCTGTTTTATTCCCATTTCCACACAGGTCATATTATATGTGTTAACAATATTAGTGTAAATAAAACACACCTCACATGGATGTGTATGACAATTACATGGTAAATAACAGAGGACAAGGTTTATGATGAACTATAATAATGTTTATTTATTTTTTGGCTTCTTGGATGAGGGAGCTGAGGTGCTTGTAGTGAATTTTGTTGTTCTCCTGGTTTTAGCTAATTCTGGTGTTTCTGCTGGTGTGCTGGCCACAGATGATAGGCTGGAGGCAGTGTCCTGCTGGCGTGTAAAGTGCTCAACCAACACACCCAAGAGTTGATTTTGTTCTCTCCACCTATTGTCCATCTGCATCTGCATATCAGAAAGAATTTGCATCATCTGTGATTGGTTTTGAACACTTGCACTTAACAATGCTGCCATGTTCCTCTTTAGCTCTATGCTGCATTTGTGTAACCTCTCTTGGCTCCTTATGAACCTTTCATGGTTCCTGAAGAACCTCTCTTGGCCTCTTTGCATGCTCTCAGTGTTTGTCACGAGCCTCCGCTGGAGTGCAATGTATTCCTCACCCAGGGGAGATTACAATGCATCCACAGGGCTGCTAGTTGCTTGAGGGGCAGGTTCAACTGTAGCTTCTGCTGCTTGAGTCTCAGGTTCACCTGCATCTTCTGTTGCTTGAGTCTCAGGTTCAGCTACATCTTCTGCTGCTTGGGTCTCAGGTTCACCTGCATCTTCTGCTGCTAGAGGGGCAGGTTCACCTGTATATTCTGCTGCTAGAGGGGCAGGTTCATCTGTATATTCTGCTGCTATAGGGGCAGCTGTAGTTTCTGCTGTCTTGCCATCTGCAGATGGTGGAGCTCGTTCAATGGATGAGGATGGTGGATCTCGTCCAATGGATGAGGATGGTGGAGCTCGTCCAATGGATGAGGATGGTGGAGCTCTTCCAATGGATGAGGATGGTGGAGCTCTCATGGTTGATTGGTAGTCCCATTGATGACCACCCAGCCTCTGCAATCGGCACTCCTTGTGACATAGTCTGTGGGTAATATCCATGACTGACATGAGATTGTGTTGTGGGGGGTGTAAATTCATGGAACCTTTGGGCTGTCTTGGCTCCCCCTCAAATCCAATGGAAGGATATTCCTCTGGCCAGGAATCTTGTAAGGGGTCATATGTCAATCGTGGTGGCATCACTCTCAGGTCCTCAACTGAAGCCATCCAACTATGCTCATGCCTAGGAGCATACTGTCCGTGCGGTTGCCTGAAGACTGGTGGTGGTGGCATGGCTGTTTGTATCCTTGGGACAGGAGGTTCTGTGGAGGAGTCAAAGGATGAGAGGGATTAGTAAAGTCAGATATATGTCCATGTGGGCATACAATGTACATTGATACATGCTAGGGCCTATACTGATTCTCATGTCAAACTTTATAACATGCATGTGCACATTGTGATTTGTTCTATCATGAGGGATTTATATATGAGCAGTATACAGGAATGCGTTTCATACAATAGTTATGTGTACATATCAATGATGAAATAATGTGTTCTTTTAGTGACACTATGGTCACACAATTTACTTTAGCCTGATCTAGGCACAGAACCTACTTTATTGAGCTAAAAGTATTGGGATGGCTATAGTGTCCATTTAATGAAAACTCTACTTGTGGCTTGTGGCCTGTGTTACTATGAGACATGTAGTCTTTCTTCTTTTGGCACTGCCTTTGCCCTTCTCCTGTCCAAAGAAGGCACTGTAATTGTCCATGATGGCCTGGACTAGGGCAACATTTTCAGCAAATGAGAAGTTGAGACATCTCAGCCTCTCATCCTCCATGGCCACTTGTCTTCCTCCCTGTGATGTCCCTGACAGTGTGGGTTCCACCCTATCCTCTCCCTCCTCCCCCCTTCTGTCCCCATGTGCACCCTCTGTCCCTCTCCTGGATGTACCTGCTCTCTGGGGTTCTCGAGCATCTCCCATCCCATCATACCTTCTGGCTCTCCCTCTCCCCACTTCACTTACTCCCTGACGGGGACCCCACTGCTCCTCCTGTCCTCTCCAAAACTCCTCTCCATGCCACTCCTCTCCCCTCCTCCTCCTCTCCTCCCCTCATCCCTACCTCTTTCTGCCATCCTCACACGAATCACACTACACACACACTCCCAGTTAAGTCACACGCAATCACAATCAAACACTCAGCCTATCACACTGTAAAACTAAACAAAAATATGTGAGATGTTAGAAAAAAAGTGTTGTGTATTTGTATATGTATGTATGCAAAATGTGTGCAATATGTCAGAATATGTGCAAGTGTACAAGCTTACCCAACCAACAATGCGACCTAACTAACTATTCTGTTTGCGCCTCTCTCTCTACTCTCACTAATCCTCCACTACTGGGCAGTGTGCTGTAACTCAACGAACAATCCAAACACACTGAAGAAAATGTCGGCTGTGCATGGGTTTATATATGAATTTGAATAGCGTAATTACGTGTCACATTTTTAGTTTAATTCTGGTTTTGTTTTTACGTGTGTTATCCTAATTTGCATAAAACTACTCTTTATTGACACTTTACGCGGACATAATACTGGCGTAAGCTACTTGCAACAACAGAAATGTGTATTTGGGCAGTTTGTCCTACTTAAGCCAGTTTAGCATCTAACGGCGCCGTATATGTAATACCCCGATGTGCGAGGTGAAATTACGAGCAGTACGGGTTTCTACGCTTGTGCCAAAGCCTGCACCGTATATATAATCTTGCCCATAATTTGTATAGAAAGAAAGGGACATTAAACAAAAGAAAGGGACATTAAAGAATGCTTTCCTTACGGAACTTTAAAGAAGGTATTTTAAAATGCAATTAAAGTTTTTAAAAATAAATGCTCCTATGCTGTAAAAATGTTTTAATCTTTTGTGAGGACATTTTATTTTCCACCAGCAGAGCCCTGTATCATTCTTATCAATCTTCTGTTCCTCATAAAAAACAAGCACAACATATGTCATTTTATTTAAAAATTTAATATACAAACATTTAAAACATTCTTCCAATACAATTTTTTTAAACATGTGGAAATAGTGCTTTTTAATATGCATCTCTTTGTTCAGTTTACTGCCCCATTAAAGTGTCCTTAAAGGGACACTAAACCCATTATCCTTTGTTGAAGAAATACCAATGCACATGGGTGAGCCAATCACACAAGACATCTATGTGCAGCCACCAATCAGCAGCTACTTGAGCCTATTTAGATATGCTTTTCAGCAAATAATATTAAGAGAATGAAGCAAATTAGATAATAGAAGTACATTTGAAAGTGGATTGAAATAAAACAATTGAGTTTCATGTCCCTTTAAACTCCACAAATTAGTTGTAAAAAAACAATGGAAATAATCTGCCACACAAGCAGAATTACAAAAAATTATTTGAGTTTCTTGTCCCTTTAAGCATAACTTACACCTGCTGTTGTGATAAATTGCTAAATTTACATCTAATTTTAGAGTTGAAGTTTACAGAAAGTGAGAAATATGCTAATACTTTTGATCTACATTGAGCAATCTCTTGTTCAAAAATAGTATTCATCTCCTTCCAATGAAACTTGCCTACCGCCTGCAAACCAACACTGTCAGAATTACTTGCAAGAAGTTTCCAGTCCACCACACCTCATTCGCTTTAACCATCATCTCAAATATAATTTGAAAGCTGAGAGCCACACTGTGTAATGTATTCAGACTAATAAATCTCTGTCTTCAGTATCCACATAATACAGGAGAAATATATTTGACTTTTTTTCCCCTCCTTATCCTGTCTGTAAATTAAGCTTTTGGTGGCTTTTTCTTGCTAATTATTGTGACTCAGCAAATTTCTCATCTGAAAAAAAGGTAAAGCTAGTTATTTTTCTTATTATTATTATGATGCATACAGAAGCTGTAATTAAGCTGTACTGGGGAATAAAGAATTTGGAAATGCGGATTTTATGTTGCATTGGTTGAATTATAACTTAGATTAAAAATAACTTGCAAAGCCTCAGGCAACACTTCCAGCGGTTCAACTAAGAATTCCATGTCAAATTTAAGCTCCTGCTTTACATTAATCTTCATTCTGCCACACAACATTGCACAATATTTCTTAATCATTAGATATGTATGGTTATGTATTGATTTTTTTTAAATGCAATATTTCTATTAAGAAACAACTTTAATTCACTTTGGCATGGAAATAAGATAATTAGTGAGTTTCAGTGGGAAAGGCAATGCCTCAGGTTCAGAACCATAAATTGTTATGTCTATACTGTGTGTAATAATTAAAAATAAAAATCAATATATATTTATTTGTAAATGTATAAATTCTCTGATTTTGAAAGTTGTTTCTTTCTTTCAGAGTAATATAAATTTATAGAAGTGTTCCCTTTACAAATGCAATTTTATTTTATATCAGTGATCTGTCATATCTGCCCTATTCTACTTTAGTTTGCTTGTTTTTTTTTTTGCTAAATACTCATTTGAGTTTTGGTGGAGATAAAAGCATGATTCTAAAATCATCTATTTTCTACAAGTAAGAGCCATTGGCCTCTAGTTATCAACGTGTCTACTTACCTGCCTTCACCGGCCCAATACGCCCGCCTAAGCTCGCCTACCATCGCCGCCGCGGACCTGAAAAATCTTGCCAAAGTTATCAATAAATCTGTCAAAAAGCCGCACACCAAGTACGGGGCGATGAGCAGCGGACTGTGATAGTTATCACTAATCGGATCTCGCTGCTCTTCGGCTTTTTCCCAGCTTTATTGATAAGCTGTCACTAAGCACCCACACTAAACTACACTGTTCTACCCCCTATACCGGCGCCCCCCACAACTAAATAAAGTTATTAACCCCTAAACCGCCGCTCCTAGACCCCGCCGCAACTCTTATAAATGTATTAACCCCTAAACCGCCACTCCCGGAGCTCACCACCACTCTAATAAACTGATTAACCCCTAAACCGCCGCTCCCGGACCCCGCCGCCACCTACATAATACCTATTAACCCCTATCCTGCCCCCCTATACTGCCGCCACCTATAATAAATTTATTAACCCCTATCCTGCCGATCCCGTACCCCGCCGCAACTAAATAAATTGTTTAACCCCTGAACCGCCGCTCCCGGACCCCGCCGCCACCTATATTAAACTTATTAACCCCTAATCTGCCCCCCCAACACCGTCGCCACCTATAATAAATTTATTAACCCCTATCCTGCCCCCCCTATACCGCCGCATCCTATAATAAAATTATTAACCCCTAAACCTAAGTCTAACCCTAACCCTAAAACCCCCCTAACTTAAATATTAATTAAATACATCTAAATATTATAACTCTTATTAACTAAATTAATCCTATTTAAAACTAAATACTTACCTTTAAAATAAACCCTAATATAGCTACAATATAAATAATAATTATATTGTAGCTATTTTAGGATTTATTTTTATTTTACAGGCAAATTTCAATTTATTTTAACTAGGTACAATAGCTATTAAATAGTTATTAACTATTTAATATCTACCTAGTTAAAATAAAGACAAATTTACCTGTAAAATAAAAACTAACCTAAGTTACAATTACACCTAACACTACACTATCATTAAATAAATTATTCCTATTTAAAACTAAATACTTACCTGTAAAATAAATCCTAAGATAGCTACAATGTAATTAATAATTACATTGTAGCTATTTTAGGATTTATATTTATTTTACAGGTAACTTTGTATTTATTTTAGCTAGTTAGAATAGTTATTAAATAGTTATTAACTATTTAATAACTACCTAGCTAAAAGAAATACAAAATTACCTGTAAAATAAATCCTAACCTAAGTAACAATTAAACCTAACACTACACTATCATTAAATTAATTAAATAAATTACCTACAAATAACTACAATTAAATACAATTAAATAAACTAACTAAAGTACAAAAAATAAAAAAAATAAATTACAAATATTTAAAAAATATTACAACAATTTTAAGCTACTTACACCTAATCTAAGCCCCCTAATAAAATAACAAAGCCCCCCAAAATAAAAAAAATGCCCTACCCTATTCTACATTAAAAAGTTAACAGCTCTATTACCTTACCAGCCCTTAAAAGGGCCTTTTGTGGGGCATGCCCCCAAGAATTCAGCTCTTTTGCCTGTAAAAAAAAAATACAACCACCCCCAACATTAAAACCCACCACCCACATACCCCTAATCTAACCCAAACTCCCCTTAAATAAACCTAACACTACCCCCCTGAAGATCATCCTACCTTTAGCCGTCTTCAGCCAGCCGACCACCGATGGAACAGAAGAAGACATCCGGAGCGGCAGAAGTCATCATCCAAGGGGTACTGAAGAAGTCTTCCATCCGATTGAAGTCACATCCAAGGGGTGCTGAAGAAGTCTTCCATCCGATTGAAGTCAACATCCAGGCGGCGTCTTCAATCTTCATCCATCCAGAGCGGAGCCATCTTCAGACGAGCCGACGTGGAGCCATCTTCTTCCACCGACGACTGAACGACGAATGACGGTTCCTTTAAGTGACATCATCCAAGATGGCGTCCCTCGAATTCCGATTGGCTGATAGAATTCTATCAGCCAATCGGAATTAAGGTAGGAAAAATCTGATTGGCTGATCCAATCAGCCAATCAGATTGAGCTCACATTCTATTGGCTGATCAGAACAGCCAATAAAGTTAAAATCAGTATTTCATAAAACATAGGTATCAGAATAATTTTTTGTCAAATCTCCAGTGCATTTCTAATTTTTAGTCTAGTTATCACAGGATCGCAACATATGCTGATAACTTCTGCATGCAAGCTCAGTGGATACATGTGCCTGTGATGTCGCTCGTTAGCCAGTATGCGCATGTGCACATGTCGTCTATGCATGAACACAGTCTAAAAGTATGAGGTCTTACCAGAACTAATTTTGAAATAAATGTATGTTGTAAGTAAATGTTCTTTTATGTTAATTTACACTTATGGGCTGTAAATGTGATTAAACTCTAACTGAGGGAACTCCCAGTTAAATTACAGACCAGCCATAGTAACTATGCATAGATCTTTTTGATAATTATTTAATCATCAATTTTATGGCATGGAACAAGGAGACCAAACTGGAGCTATTTTCCTTGATTTTGCAAAGGCCTTTGACACAGTAGACCACGACATACTACTGCTCAAACTAAAAAACTCTGATATTGCTGATTGTCCGTTAACCTGGTTTCGATCATATGTATCGGATCGATCACAGTATGTCTCCATTTCTGACAGTGACTCCCTCCCTCTCCCAGTCACATGTGGTGTTCCCCAAGGTTCCATTCTCAGCCCCCTACTATTCACATTATTTATAAATGATCTGGCTAATGTCTGCAAATCCTCAACTGTAGACATGTACGCAGACGACATGGCAATCTATGCAAACAAATCCGATCTGCCGCAGCTTGAAGCAGTGCTCCAAGACCAGTTCACAGAGGTAGAAAAGTGGATCTCAAAAAGCAAACTCTTCCTAAACACTGACAAAACTGACACAATGATCTTTGGAACATTACACAAATTACAAAATTCCCATCTACGCATCAAAACAAAATCCAATTGCACACTGACTGCAGTCCACTCTTTCAAATACTTGGGTATGTTGTTAGACCCCAATCTATCTTTTGGCCTCCACATAGAAAAACTTGCATCTAAACTTTATCCAAAACTAGGTGCTCTGTACAGAAACAGATCTTGCCTCAGCCCTACAGTAAAGGAAAATATTGTACAGCAAATGCTGATGCCTATCTTGGATTACGGGTGCGCAGTATACGCACCTGCACCGTAAACTCACCTTAATAAACTTAATACATTGTATAACTTGTTCTGCCTCTTTGTGCTACAATGTAACTACAGGACCCACCATTGTGACATGCTAAAAGAACTAAACTGGCTGACGTTGGAATCCAGACGCACCCTCCATCTTGCCTGCCTTGTGTTTAATAGCCTTTCTGGGAAGCTCCCACCCTACCTGAGCAGAATGCTCTCCCCGGCTATTCCCACCTCCTATAACCTCCGATCCAGTACAAGCACATTATTTAGTCTGCCTTAATACAAAAAGAAAGCAGCTCGATCCTCCTTTTCCTACAGAGCACCACAATTATGGAATGACCTCCCGCACACTTTAAAACCTTCCCCAAGCCTAATATCCTTTAAGAGATCCCTCTCTACATATCTCAAAACAGAATGCACCTGTCATGGTTGATTATATATTTCCTACCTGTTCTATGTTAAATTTTTGCATCTATTGTGTATTATTATTGTTTTAGAATTTTATTGTACCCTATTGTATCAATGCAATGTTTTGTGGACCCAGGACATACTTGAAAACGAGATAAATCTCAATGTATCCTTCCTGGTAAAATATTTTATAAATAAATGAATAAATTTATTTTTCTAAAATGTAATTTATATGTAAATAAAAAAGTTATATATATATATATATATATATAATATATTTTAAGATTTGCATTCAATAGTTAAACCATTTTGCGAATTGTTTGTATCTGTATTTCTTTTCTACTATGAATTAGTTTAATTGTGTTACCTCCTATGTACCCAAATTATTTATTAATGTATTATATTATTATTATTACCATCAAAATAATAATAATACAGTTTTAGTATAATGATAATAAATCCAATAACAATTAGAATCCTAATAGTTTTTCAAGTTATAAACTATAAAAGCTCTTTAATTATTTTCATATTTTATTTTAAAAACCTTTCTTACTTGTAATGTTTTATTATTAAAAAACTATTTTCTTAGCTATGTTGTATAATTTGAATATAGTTTTGCATCTTTACCAGTTTAGAGGCACCCTCTGGCAGGGAAGAGGTTACTCTTTGACTTGCACTTTCTCTGTCACCTTCAGCTGTTAGATCATGGCTCATTGCCCTTGTCATGTGGGAAGTGAGCACAGACAAATTTGCCTTTCCAGTCATAAAACCTCCTCTCTCTTCAGTGCATTTAGCTATTCCAGCAGACTTTTGTTATCAAATGTGCTCGCATATTAATTCCTTTTCTGTCAGAATCTCTAGCTAAGCATAGCAACAATACTGGGTACAAATGCTACAGAGCAGTGCTTGGGAAGCTTAATTGTAGGGCCTGTAGAAAACAGAGAACAAAACCTAAACAATTTGCCTGTTTGTTGATCAAAAATAGAACACATGCACACACACAACCAAATACATACCTACATATTCATACATAGATAAATACACACGTATATAAATATACATACAAATACATATTACACACATACATACATAAATACACACATATATGTATACACATACATAAAGTATCTCACAAAAGTGAGTACACCCCTCATATTTTTGTAAATATTTTATTATATCTTTTTATGTGACAACACTGAAGAAATGACACTTTGCTACAATGTAAAGTAGTGAGTGTACAGCCTGTATAACAGTGTAAATTGGCTGTCCCCTCAAAATATCTCAACACACTGCCATTAATGTCTAAACCATTGGCAACAAAAGTGAGTACACCCCTAAGTGGAAATGTCCAAATTTGGCCCAAAGTGTCAATATTTTGTGTGGCCAACATTATTTTCCAGCACTGCCTTAACTCTCTTGGGCATGGAGTTCACCAGAGCTTCACAGGTTGCCACTGGAGTCCTATTCCTCTCCTCCATGACGAGCTGGTGGATGTTAGAGAACTTGCGCTCCCCAACCTTCCATTTGAGGATGCCCCACAGATGCTCAATAGGGTTTAGGTCTGGAGACATACTTGGCCAGTCCATCACCTTTACCCTCAGCTTATTTAGCAAGGCAGTGGTCATCTCGGAGGTGTGTTTGGGGTTGATATCATGTTGGAATACTGTCCTGTGGCCCAGTCTTTGAAGGGAAGAGATCATGCTCTGCTTCAGTATGTCACAGTACATGTTGGCATTCCTGGTTCCCTCAAGGAACTGCAGCTCCCTAGTGCCGGCAGCACTCATGCAGGCCCAGACCATGAAACTCCCAACACCATGCTTGACTGTAGGCAAGATACACTTGTCTTTGTACTTCTCACCTGGTTGCAGCCACACACACTTCTTGACACCATCTGTGCCAAATAAGTTTATCTTGGTCTCATCGGACCACAGGACATGGTTCCAGTCTTCAGCAAACAGTTTGCAGGCTTTCTTGTGCATCATCTTTAGAAGAGGCTTCATTCTGGGATGACAGCCATGCAGACCAATTTGATGCAGTGTGCGGCGTATGGTCTGAGCACTGACATGCTGACCCCCCACCCCTTCAGCCTCTGCAGCAATGCTAGCAGCACTCATACGTCTATTTCCCAGAGACAACCTCTGGATATGATGCTAAGCACGTGCACTAAACTTCTTTGGTCAACTATGGCGAGGCCTGTTCTGAGTGGAACCTGTCCTGTGAAACCACTGTAAGAGCTTGCCCACCGTGCTGCAGCTCAGTTTCAGGGTCTTGGCAATCTTCTTATTGCCTAGGCCATCTTTATGTAGAGCAACAATTATTTTTTTAAGATCCTCAGAGAGTTCTTTGCCATGAAGTGCCATGTTGAACCAGTGACCAGTATGAGAGAGTGTGAGAGCGATAACACCAAATTTAACACACCTACTCCCCATTCACACCTGAGACCTTGTAACACAAATGAGTCACATGAAACCGGGGAGGGGAAATGGCTAATTGGGCCCAATTTGGACATTTCCACTTAGGGGTGTACTCACTTTTGTTGCCAACGGTTTAGACATTAATGGCTGTGTGTTGAGTTATTTTGAGGGGACAGCAAATTTACACTGTTATACAGGCTGTACACTCACTACTTTACATTGTAGCAAAGTGTAATTTCTTCAGTGTTGTCACATGAAAAGATATAATAAAATATTTACAAAAATGTGAGGGGTGTACTCACTTTTGTGAGATACTGTACATGCACATATACCTACACAAACATACTCATACATGCATACATAAATACTCACATATATATATACATACATGCATGCACACATACCAGCACACAACTACTCATATGTAACTAATTACATACATACATAAATACAGAAAAAAGAAGAAAGCGATCCCAGTGCAGATAAAAAATACACACTTTATCGGATAAAAAACTTCAGTGTAGTGAAGAGACAAACACGTTCTTCTGCGTTTCCGCTTACAATCATGCCATAATCATAGACCATTCACTACACTGAAGTTTTTTATCCAATAAAGTGTATATTTTTATCTGCACCAGGATTGCTTTCTTCTTTTTTCTGTTACCATTACACAAGTTGAGAGGAGCTTGTTTTTTGGATCCCAGGCTAGGAGGCTTGATTGCTACCGTATTGAGCTGCAGAAGACGCAGACAGAGAGGAGTGTTAGAGCTAACAGCTTGGGTGAGTGGCACACAGCACAGCAGCATCTGAGGACACAGAAGTGGAAAGAGACGGGTGCCACACTATCTTAATCTGGAGTGCGCGGGACAAGATCCAACCCCAGGTAGGAGTAAACGAGGCAAAACGGGGGGGGGGGGGGGGTGTGCGCTTAGAGGCAACTAGTAGATGGTAGTAGTTGTAGGTTGTAAAACTGTACAGAACCGCTTAAAATGCTGATTTAAGCTGTTTCCCCATATGCTGTTGGCCTCCGTGGGACATGATCTGTCTACCTGTCTGAGATAGCCCTGAGTATTTCCTAAACAGATGCTGGCATAGAGTTCTAGCAGTGAACTGTGCTACTACTGATACATAAATACACACATATATACACACACACACACATACCTACACATGCATACACACATACACAAACAACATAAATACATAAATACACTCATATATACATACAAACACATACATATATGTACATAATATAGAACTAAGTAAAAAAAAGTTGCTGTTTTGCTTTCATAGTCTGCTCTTACGTGATCAACAATGGATTACTTAATGTTTATTTTATCAAAAGCACTCTGGCCTAGATTAGAGCTTCTAAAACTTCACTGGGGACCCCTTTTTACAATGGAAACGTGTTTGGCCTGCATGTAGGCTTTCTCAAGATGGCCATCTTGAGAAAGCCTACACACTGGCAAAATGTGTAGATGGATTCTGAATAACTAATCAATTCTGACACTGCACACTCTCCTGGGGTTCCTATCAAAAGTTGAGGACAGAGGAGCAATATCATCATCATCGGTATCATCAAAAAATGATCTGCTCATTGTACAAAGAATCAGATCAATAAGAATATTAAAGCTGTCAGCTGTGGAATGGTCGGCATATAAAATGTTGATCAGGTCCAACAACAAAAGCGAGCTTATCGTATAACGATTACAACCAGTGTTTTAAAATCCGTACACTGGCAAATATTCCAAGTTAATTGGCCTTCCATGGACATGTGAAGAGATCACATAATTGGAAATCTTCCGGAATGCTCAAGTATACCCAGTTACACACAGAGTTTACTTACAGTAAACAAATAATGTACTGTTTGTTTTATAACTTTTATAACTATACAAAAAAGGTGGCTCAAAGGACATGATCTTTATCAGTGGACTGTTTATCGGACAGAAACATTAACAACCATTTTTAAATATTTGCTATATCTACGAGGAGGTGTGGTACTATATTTGAGCTATTTTAAGCTCAAATTTTAGCTTTATCAATTGAAATATTTTAAATTATACAGTGGCTGGTCGCCATTAATAAATATTTGTTTTTAATAATAATTTAATAAAGCATTTATATTTTAACCTTTGCTCTTTGGCTCTCTTTTTGCTGTTTCTTTTCTTTTTACAAAGTTAGCTATGTGTCGTGTCTACCTCACATTCAGAAAAATACGGTAAAAGGTTACTCACTTATACAGACACACCTTCTTACACTCAATCACTCATATACCCACTCGTATACACACACATATACAAACACACACTCACCCAAACAACCACTCATAAATACACACTCACAACGCACACATTCACTCATTCATACACACACACACACACCCACTCACAACACACTCATTCACTTATACACATACATACCCACACACAGATACATACACTGGTCTCCCTTGTTTGGCTAAATATATACAACACACTGAGGTAGATTTATAATAGAGCGAGCGGACATAATACGATGTAGCGTATCATGTCCGTTGCACATCGATAAATGCCGACAGCATAGACTGTTGGCATTTATCATTGCAATGCCGCCTGTAGATTTGCGGGTGCGTCGTCGGGTCCGGCGGTACTTCAGGCCCAGGCTTCGGCCTATAGTAGTGTGCAGGCCTCTGGTTCATTGTCCCTCGTGGCATCCAAAATGGCCGCCGCGTCAACTTCCGGTGGCGTCGCGTGTCCTTACGTCACTTCCGGTGATGTCACTTCCGCTCGCGGCACTTCAATTTTGGCCAGCGAACCGAGCGTATCGTTCCCCCCTGGCTCTGGAGGTAAGAAGGGAGCACCTCGGGGGGGACACCCACTCTTGGGGGCAAGACAGCTAGGCTTCAGGAGGCTGAGGGGGCGCATGGCGGGCCAGGACAAGGGGCAGCAGTGAGGAGTCATGGGGCAAATGTGAATGTGGAAGCGGGGCAGCAAAGCGTGGGAGTGCGCACAAGAGCCGCAGCGGGAACCAGCAATAAAGGAGGGGATGCCGAGAGGGCACCCTCCTCGCGCTCACAGCCTACGTTAGGAGGGGGCAAAGCTAAGGCGGCTCCCGCACGCGCCGCGGCCCAAAGTAAAGGAAAGGCCCCCGCGGCTAAGACCACAAATAAGGGGGCCGTCGTGGCACATAGCTCAGGGGGCGACACCGCGGTAGCGGAGCACCAGGAGCAAGGCCTGCAGGGTATAATGACGCCCAGCAGGACCTCACCAGCATGCTCGGGGCAAATAGCCACAAGGGGGGCTGTGAAAAGGGGGCATGCTAGCATTAGCGATGGCCCTGGGAAAGGCCTGGAGAGCCCCGGGAGGGGGCATGTGAGACAGGCTAGGGGATCGAAGTCTCAGGGTCGGACTAGGACTGTGAGATTTCAGGAGGATTCGACTAGTGGGCTGGCCACCAGTATGGATGATGATGCGAGTCTGGCATGCGGTGTGAGTGATAGCGACCGGGAGGGGTATCTAGAATTTGAGGAAGGGGGGGATAGGGAGGAGACGGCTGGCTCTTCCCGAGGTACTCCCCTCTTGGCTTCTATTTTGCAGGTACCCAGGACATCCTCATCCAGCAGGGACATGGTGACTCAGAGTTCGGGAGCTCTCGTGCCTAGAGGAGTCAGCAGTGCTTCTGGACAAGGCCAGGCCGCATTGGGTGCTTCCTCTGGTGAGATGCAACTTGGTTTACCTAGGGGGCGGTGTAATTCTTCCAGCTCTAGTGGGTCAGGTTCGGGGTCAGAGATAGATGGGTCCCTGGGTTTGCACACAAAAGGGCATAGGAGGATGTTTAGAATGTTGAGAAAGATGAGTAGGGGCAATCACGGGGATGGCAATGCCAGTAGTGTGATGCAGTCATCTCAACTCCTAGGGGTTGCTGGGGGGTCACCACAGGCAGTGAACAGAAAGGCAACGGTACATGGGGATACTTATTCGTGCCAGGTACACAGTTTGCACGCACACCTTAAGTCTAAGACTGTGAAGCGTATCCAGGACGGTAAGTATGTGAATATGTTTGAACTGTCTGCAGAGGCTTTTAAGTTTAAAGAAATGGCGGAGGATGGTACGGGCCCTAAGAAATTTAGGCGGCCCGATACCCTTGAGGAGTGACACCATCGATGCAATACACAGAAAGTTTGCTGATGAGGCGTGGAGAGAGTACGATATGCTATATCGGAAGAAGAAGGTGGGCAACCCATTGCTCGATTTTGGCACCATGGATTTGCACCTCTGGGCGCATCTTGATGTGGAAAGGAGGGTGCAAGGGAGCTCCACGGCGGCATCGCCGGGGGTAGGCAGACATTGCGCTTTCGACGGCGGCAAGGGGGTGTGTGCTGGCGGTATCAGGACAAAGCGTGCGAGCGGGGCACATCGTGCACGTTCAAGCACGTCTGTAAGTTCTGCAGCGGACAACACCCTGGAGCTGATTGCTCCAAGAAGCGAGACACCCAAACTGATCGGTTTGGGGGCAAAGGAGGCTCTGGGAGTAAGGGCGGATTCACCACTTAGGGTCCAGGTCATTGGCAAGTGGTTGAGCAGGTACCCGGACAGGGCGGCTGCTCAGTTTTTGGATAGCGGATTGCGTGAGGGTTTTGTGATCCCAGTAGTTGGTCGGGTGTTGGGAGCCCGAGACAGGAAGAACCTGAAATTGGCTTCTCAGTACCCTGAGGCTGTCAGGGAGAAGCTGGGAAAAGAAGTGGCCTTGGGTAGGGTTGCAGGCCCTTTCAGGGAATTGCCACTGCCGGATTTAGTTGTTTCCCCGCTGGGGGTTGTCCCCAAAAAGGAAACGGGTAAGTTCAGGCTCATACAACACCTCTCTTATCCGAAAGGGCAGTCGGTAAACGACGCCATTCCGGAGGAATTGAGCTCAGTCCGTTACCAGTCGTTTAACTACGCGCTGGCTATGGTCAGGGAACGGGGCCCTGGAGCATTGATGGCAAAGTTAGACATAGAATCTGCGTTTCGGCTTCGGGCTGATGGGGTGTTGGTTTGAGGGGGGTTATTATGTCGACCGTTGTCTACCCATGGGCTGTTCGATATCCTGCGCGTATTTCGAAGCATTCAGTACTTTCCTGCACTGCGGTGGTCTCGGTAGCTGGAAGTGACAGAGTTGCGCACTACTTGATGACTTTCTACTGGTAGGGGCGGCCAACTCGCAAGAATGTGCTTCTTTGATGAAAGTCATGAGGTTCATGATGGCCAGGTTTGGGGTTCCTCTAGCAGAGGATAAGACAGAGGGGCTGTGCACGTGCTTGACGTTCCTGGGCATCGAGATTGATTCGGTGGCAGGAGAGTGTAGGTTACCCAAGGAAAAGGTTGCCAAGATGTTGGCAACAGTTTGTGCTATGGTTTCAGCACGGACGTGTTCGCTGCGGGAGCTGCAATCGATCCTTGGTCTCCTTAACTTTGCGGGGAGAGTTATCCCGTGGGGTAGGGTGTTTAGCAAGCGGTTAGAGCGGTGTTTGGGCGGAGGTAGGGCTCTGACATCGCACATTCACATCACAAGGGATCTCGTGGCGGACTTGCAGGTCTGGGAGAGGTTTCTTCAGGACTTTAACGGCATCTGCATGTAGCGAGGTGATCCAATATCTAACCAAGCACTACATCTGTTCACGGATGCCGCGGGAGCCTCCGGGTATGGGGCTTACTTTGAAGGGGCATGGAGTGCCGAGCCCTGGCCGGCCGAGTAGACGGCCAGAGGGCTTACACGCAATCTGTGCTTTCTGGAATTGTTTCCTATACTAGTTGCAGTAGAATTGTGGGGTCATCTGTTTAGTAACAGGGCTGTGATTTTCTGGACGGATAATCTCAGCGTGGTGTTTGCGGTTAACAGGCTTTCAGCTTCATCGCCTGTGGTGGTGCATTATTTGCGACACCTGGTGTTGAGATGTTTGCAATGGAACATTGAATTTAGGGCCCGGCATGTGCCAGGGGTGCAGAATATAGTTGCAGATGCATTATCTCGCTTCCAGTGGGTGGCATTTAGGGCAGCGGCGCCTGCTGCGGCTCCTAATGGTCTTTCTTGCCCTCTCTTTTTGTGGCAGATGGCGAGGGACTACAGCAACTGATTCCTTTGTTGCGGGCTTCGTTGGCACCCAGCACATGTTCGGCATACATAAGGTATTGGAGCGAGTGGGTAGGTTTCTGCGACCTACGTGAGTTCCCTTCCTGTGAGGGTGAACAGGGGTTTCTGTTGCACTGGCTGGCAGGCCTGAGAGGTAAGCGAGCAAAAAAGGTGGCGGTGGTCGCGAGGCTATTGGCTGTGGCTTTCTTCTGCAGACTATACGGTTTTAAAGACGAGTCACGCTCCTTCCTTGTAAAGCAGCTTATGAGGGGGTAGGGCCGTCTGGAAGTTCCACGACGGGACGCAATGGAGCCCATTATGGCAGAACGGCTGGTAAAGTTGCTGGTGGTCCTGCCAGAGGTATGTTCCTCACCTTTCGAGGCTCAGCTCTTCGGGGCAGCCTTCGGCCTGGCGTTTCATGGCGCATTAAGGGTTGGCGAGTTGGTACCGCGAGCCAAAACGGAGGCCACAGGGGGGGTCATGCACAGCCATGTCAGACTGGTGGATGAATCTGTGCTATTGTTCATTCCCAGGTTCAAAACAGACAAGGAGGGCCGGGGGGCTTGGCTTTCCCTGCCGGGGCAGCCTGGTGTTACCTGTTGCCCCGTGCGGTTAGTGTCATCTTACCTGGAAGTGCGGCCAGGAGGCTCCTCCAGGTTTTTAATACATGCCAATGGAGACCCGCTGACCAGATACCAGTTTGGGAAGGTTTTAGATAGGGCAGCGCAAACGGCTGGTCTTGACGGGTCTCGGATTGCCCCACACTCCTTCCGAGTGGGGGCAGCGACGACTGCAGCTGAGTTGGGTTGGTCCTTGGATCGCATCCGCTCATTAGGGCGGTGTAGGTCGCAGCGGTATAAGTCTTATGTGAGGCCGCTGTATGTTTGAGAACGGGGATCAAGGGTCAAGTATGCAAGAGTTGGGGGGCTTGCGGGGGTGATACCTAAAGGTAATGGGCCAAGGTTGTGAGGATTTGGTCTACTGCAAGCGGGCTAACTCTTGTTTTCTTTGTTTTCAGAAACACGTCTAGGTCCTGTACGGGTGTGGATCGTCGGCCATTCATATGTGCACTGGGCCGCAATTAGAGCTGCAGCCATGCCAGGAGGACAGCAGCTAGGATTTCATTCGTCCAGGGCTGTGTTACGTTGGCTAGGGCGCAGAGGCTTGGCCTGGGCAGATCTGCCTGCATTGCTCCAGACCGCAGCGAGAAGGTGGGAAAAACCCCACATTCTGATAATCCATGCCGGCGGCAACGATGTGGGAGCCATTCCCACATTGGATCTCATTCGGGCAATGCAGTCAGACCTGAGGCAGTTCAAACTCTGGTTTCCAGGTGTGAGAATCGGGTGGTCGAATGTGATCCCTATATTAAGATGGAGACACATGGTGTGTCATAAGGCAGCTTTCCAGGTCAGGAAAAAGATCAATAGGGACCTGAGGAAGTAAGCAGTTGAACTCAAGGGTTTTGTGGTAGAGCACGGGAACATCTCAGCAGCCCATAAGGGTTTGTATAGGCAGGATGGGGTTCATTTAGAACTGGCAGGAGTAGATTTGTTCTTGCAGAACATCAGGCAGGAGTTACTCCTAAGAGTATAGGGTGGCGGCAAGAGTCAGGACCAGTGAAAAGGCAGGTCAGTCTCTTGTGGCGGGTGGTCAGGATCACAGCTGCAGACTGGAAGGAGGTTTAAGTAATGGCCATTGCGGTCAGGGTGACGTCACAGGCTTGGTATGCTTGGGCGTGCTCGGGCTGATTATTGTTGGGCCGAAAACACCTAATATGAAAGCTGCGTGAGTATCTCCGCCTTGTGGTCTGCAGCAGTGTCCCTTGGCCATTTTCTAGAAGGGGTTATCCATAGTTAGAATGTAGGCCCCGATTGCCGCCACCTGTGGTTAAGTTACCTGCCAGTTCCACGGCTGGTACCAATAAATGCGACCCACGGGTCTTTCACCCACAAACTGTGTTGTGTTGTTATTCATTATTTAATAAGTTATATTAAGTGTTAAGTTATGTTAAGTTAAGTTACAAGCAGACACTCAGGAGATGTAGGTCATTTAATCCCTTAAGAAAGTGCAGGGCAAATAGCCCGGAACATAGCTAAGGGTTAACGCCTGGAGGAGTGAGTGCTGCTGTGTGTGTGTGTTAGTTACAATGTTGCATTGTGTTGGGAGGGTTTACTAACCTTATAAGAAGGATGTGCAGGGATTCCACTTCCTCTTTGTTCCTGTGGACTCCCAGAAGATCTTTCCCTACCCGCCCAGCCCTGTTATGCACTGTTGTTGAATTTGTTATGCACTGTTGTTTTGTTTTGTTATCCGTCTTTGATTGGATTAGTTATGCATTACGGATTGGCACTTGTAATGCATTATGATTTGATTCTCTGCATTACTGATTGGAAATTGTAATGCACTATTGATTCGGATAAATATATAGAAAGCGGCAAACGGTTTTTCGTTAGGTCTCTATTCGACACTAGGTGTCTGAGGCTGGAAGAGGGTTACTCGAACTACTTCCCTAAGACCAAGGATGGTAATTTTGAACTCCACAGTTATTGACATGCTGTTCGTCAAGTCGAGGCTGGACCTACAGGTTTGGAGTTTCTAATGCTTGCATTACTCTTGCATTACTCTGGCGGGTGGTCAGGATCACGGCTGCAGACTGGAAGGAGGTTTGAGTAACGGCCATTGCGGTCAGGGTGACGTCACAGGCTTGGTATGCTTGGGCGTGCTTGGGCTGATTATTGTTGGGCCGAAAACCCCTAATATGAAAGCTGGGTGAGTATCTCCGCCTTGTGGTCTGCAGCAGTGTCCCTTGGCCATTTTCTAGAAGGGGTTATCCATAGTTAGAATGTAGGCCCCGATTGCCGCCACCCGTGGTTAAGTTACCTGCCAGTTCCACGGCTGGTACCAATAAATGCGACCCACGGGTCTTTCACCCACAAACTGTGTTGTGTTGTTATTCATTATTTAATAAGTTATATTAAGTGTTAAGTTATGTTAAGTTAAGTTACAAGCAGACACTCAGGAGATGTAGGGCATTTAATCCCTTAAGTCTACCGTTGTACCAGGGACCCATCCTGCTCTCCGGTCTCCCTGTGTACTGTACATTATCAAATCGACACCTGAACATTTATATGTGACCACACAGTTTAAGAAGTGCTGGCCTAGAAATTGAGCGAAAAAAGCAAGGAATATGAAGTGTTAACATCACTAGAGCACAATCAGATTACAAGCCCATGGTTAATATACATTGACCAAGATTACAAGCTGTGCAGTATGGCTTTACTGTTAAAAAAAATGGCCTTTGAGTGCGGAATGGTCAGCTACTCTGTATTACAAGTCATGCAGTATAGCTGTACCGCGATTGTTATGGCCTGTAACGCAACGATCCATTCCGCATTCAAAGACCTGTAGTTATGGATTTTGTGAAACAAAAAAGTTTCACAAAACCCATAAAAAATATGTTACAAAGTACACTAACACCCATAAACTACACTATTAACCCCTAAACCACCATCCTCCAGCATCGCAACTAATAAATAAAGCAGTTAACCCCTAAACCTCCTTCCCCCACATCACAACTACTAAAATAAACCTATTAACCTCTAAACCACTGTCCCCACACATCGTGACTACTAAAACATATTAACTCCTAAACCGCTGTCCCCCCACATTGTGACTACTAAATTAAACTATTAACTCCTAAACCACTGCCCCCCCACATCACGGCTACTAAAATAAACCTATTAACCCCTAAACCTAACACCCCCTAACTTTAAATTAAATTTACAA